>NC_085997.1:36299231-36596731 GCF_030014385.1 Trichomycterus rosablanca | reverse complement strand
TTTGTGTTTGTGTGTTTGTTTGTGTGTGTGTGTGTGTTTGTGTGTGTGTTTGTGTGTGTGTGTGTTTGTGTGTGTGGTTGTGTGTGTTTGTTTGTGTGTGTGTGTGTGTGTGTGTGTTTGTGTGTGTGGTTGTGTGTGTTTGTGTGTTTGTTTGTGTTTGTGTGTGTGTGTGTGTGTTTGTGTGTGTGTTTGTGTGTGTGTGTGTGTGTGTGTGTGTTTGTTTGTGTGGTTGTGTGTGTTTGTTTGTGTGTGTGTGTGTTTGTTTGTGTGTGTGTGTGTTTGTTTGTGGGTGTGTTTGTGTGTGTGTTTGTTTGTGTGTGTGTTTGTTTGTGTGTTTGTGTGTGTGTGTGGTTGTGTGTTTGTGTGTGTGTGTGTGTTTGTGTGTGTGTTTGTGTGTGTGTTTGTGTGTGTGTGTGGTTGTGTGTGTTTGTTTGTGTGTGGTTGTGTGTGTGGTTGTGTGTGTGTTTGTGTTTGTGTGTGTGGTTGTGTGTGTGTTTGTGTGTGTGTTTGTGTTTGTGTGTGTGGTTGTGTGTGTGTTTGTGTGTGTGTTTGTGTGTGTGTGTTTGTGTGTGGTTGTGTGTGTGTTTGTGTTTGTGTGTGTGGTTGTGTGTGTGTTTGTGTGTGTGTTTGTGTGTGTGTGTGTGTGTGTGTGTGTGTGTGTGTTTGTGTGTGTGTTTGTGTGTGTGTGTTTGTGTGTGGTTGTGTGTGTGTTTGTGTTTGTGTGTGTGGTTGTGTGTGTGTTTGTGTGTGTGTTTGTGTGTGTGTGTGTGTGTGTGTGTGTGTGTGTGTTTGTGTGTGTGTTTGTGTGTGTGTGTTTGTGTGTTTGTGTGTGTGTGTGTGTTTGTGTGTGTGTGTGTGTGTGTGTGTGTTTGTGTGTGAGCTGGACAATATCATACAGGTTATTGGTGCTGCACATTATCACAGGTATTAATGACCTGGGTTCGATCCTGTTTTGTTTACACAGCTGCATTACATTTACATTTTCTGCATTTAACAGATGCTTTTATCCAAAGTGACTTACAGTACAGTTACAGTATACAGTCTGAGCAATTGAGGGTTAGGGGCCCAACAGGGGCTTGAACCAGCGACCTTGTGATTACTAGTCCAGTACCTTAACCACTAACCGTAAACGCTTAAACATCAGTCACAGAAAAGGAACAGCTGCAGAAATGTGTGTAGCTTTCTAACTCCCAAACACATGCGCAGGGTAGATTTGTTTACTAGCTGTTGCGAGTGGCTGGACCCTGGACTCACTGAGACCCTGACCTGCATAAAATGGATGAAATCTAAACATCTTAATGTGAGTTCTGTACCGCGAGTGTTTCCAAGCATCCGTAACCGCCAACCTGACCCTTAGTCAGGCCGCCCAGAAACATTACGGTGCATACGTTAAGATGTTGCAGGTCAACACACAATCTACCTTCTGCATGTTTTACAAGGTTTCCCTGGTATCACTGGGCACAGTGCAGTAGCACATTCTGGACACGACCCCAATACATCACTGGACAATCCCCCCACTGTCGGCGCGTTTATACATAAGAGAGTCGTATTGGTGAAGGGAGACGTTTCTTTAATGAACTGAACTTAGACACGAACACACGACATCCCAGCGTGTCATATAAAATTGGACAGCATATTGTGGAATAATAGAATTGAATAATTATTGTGCTTGGACAGGTTATGATTGTAATCCTGAGTCGCCACCTTGATCATTATTTTCTTACACCTCACTTGAACGTCTTTGGACTGTGGGAGGAAACCCACGCAGACACGGGGAGAACATGCAAACTCCACACAGAAAGGACCCGGACCGCCCCACCTGGGGATCGAACCCAGGACCTTCTTGCTGTGAGGCGACAGTGCTACCCACCGAGACACCGTGCTGCCTTTTACAGTGTGACTCTTTTTTATTAGGGCAGTCGAAGTTAACGCGATAATAACGCATTAACGCGATCTCAGTTTAACGCGATTTTAAAAAAAAGTGCCGTTAACGCAAATTCTATACAGGAAAAATGTACCTACACAGGCAGCGAGTGCCGTGTAGAATTACATCACGAACACCCACATTGTTATGTTTTGTACTTAACCTCGAAATACAAATGACACTAGTTATATGGAGAACGTGTTTGTCTTTATTGCTTAATCCACAACTTGGAGCATCACACTTAAACATAACACGCCGTTACCCGCTGCTCACCTGATACACATATCAGCTCAGTGACGTACAACACACAGCGGTAACGTGATACACAGATCACGTAAATGATATTTATCACACGCATGATAATAATAATAAGCTTTTTTCTCTCTTAATTTTCCCTGACAAGTGAAAAACCAAAATACAGCAACCTTAACATTATGAGGAAGAATTTCAAAGATATTTCTTTGCAATACTTTATCATTTCAAGAACATGATACAGACTGACCAACACTATTAAGCCAAATCAGCATTGAATATTGACTTTACTTTTAATAGCCTTCTACAATGCTGGTGCTTCTTAAAACTGAATATTTTCTTTTAAACAGAAGTGTTATTTAAATGCTATTAAATTGTTTTCCAACAAAATCCGCCCAATTTGGCGGAGAACCGCCCAATCTGGCAACACTGGAACCCGTTTTTATTATCGCGTTAACTTCGACAGCCCTAATAAAAACGTATTCTGATATCCAGTTAGCAGCGTAGGGTTTATATAGCAGCAGGTAGAATAAGGTGAGAATAAGGTGCAAAAACATGCAATATTGTGCAAAGATGCAAGTAATATAGTCACTAGTATGAGCTGTTGTTCCCTGGGTTCTGACAGCTCATACTAGTGACTATATTACTTGCATATATGCGACTGTGTTGATTGTGAATGAGTTTTTGTGTATGTTAGTGTATGTACACCGATCAGCCATAACAATAAAACCACCTCCTTTTATAAAAAAAAAAAAAAAAAAAAAAAAAAAAATTGTGATTAATCGCGATTAACTATATGAAATTCTGAGATTAATCGCGATTAAAAATTTTAATCGTTTGACAGCCCTATTTTTTATACATATTGCACAATGACTTCAAAGTGCCGCTTCTGTACCGTTCTCTTTTTCTTACCTTTCATCTGCAGAGACCGGGTTCAACGGCCACTGTTATAGTATTCGTCTACCTCATCGTGCCTCAATATTGCCTCACAGCAGAGGCTCATGCACTCCTCTCGGCCATTAGACACATATCTATCAGTCCCCGTAAACGCTATGTGATTTGCTCTGACTCTAAATCCTGCGTGCAAGCTCTTGAGTCCATGAGAACAGATCACCCAATAATACAAGAACTGCTTAAACTGGACAAAGAACTTTACAGCCGAGGAGTTTCCATTGTCTGCTGCTGGATTCCCAGTCATTATGGTATAGAGGGAAATGAAAAAGCAAGCAAAGCTTGGCAAAGGAAGCAAGAAACAAAGAGATCGCTTGGAGATGCATCCCAAAAACTGATGCTTACCCACAAATCAAAAACTACTGCAGAATAAAATGGCAAGAAGATTGGTCCACCAATACCCAAAACAAACTGTATGAAATAACTCCAAATGTCAATATTAAACACAATCGAGATTTCTTAAATAGGCACGACCAGACAATTATAAGCAGGTGCCGAATCGGTCATACTGCCCTCACCCACCGACACCTGCTGGTTGGCGAGCAGGCACCAACCTGTCAATTCTGTGGTGCACCCCAAACAATCAAACATATTTTATTAGAATGTCCTACAATTTCAGCCATCAGAGACCATTTTTACAGGGTTGAGATCATAAAAGAATGGTTCGAGAAGATTTCTCCAGTTAAAAGTCTTGATATTAAACAAATGATCTGAGCATATAATGTTTTACAGTTCTAATATCTGTCTATGCCATAAAATAGCCAATGTGTTGCTGATATGGCAATAAACCCAGACAAACAAACAAACCTTTCATCTGTGTTTAGGTGTTTTCGTAGCATTCATGTTCATTTTATTAAGGTCGGGGGCGGCACGGTGGCTAAGTGGGTAGCACTGTCGCCTCACAGCAAGAAGGTCCCGGGTTCGATCCCCAGGTGAAGCAGTCCGGGTCCTTTCTGTGTGGAGTTTGCATGTTCTCCCCGTGTCCGTGTGGGTTTCCTCGACGAGCTTTGGTTTCCTCCCACAGTACAAAGACGTGCAAGTGAGGTGAACTGGAGATACAAAATTATCCATGACTGTGTTTGATATTAAACTTGAACTGATGAATCTTGTGTAATGAGTAACTACCGTTCCTGTCATGAATGTAACCAAAGTGTAAAATATGCTGTTACTTGTGTAAAAATAAGCTGTATTTAAATAACCTTGTTTGGGTCGTATCTACTCCTTGGTTGACGTGTGTTAATCTCTAAATATTGGTAGACGGTTTTAATTAAACAGCTTTTCTAACCTTTATGTCGACTTGAAGCTGCAGCGGCATTTTTGTGATCTCAACTGTTTGTTAGAGGCTTATTAACAAAATACTGTGTGCATTAGTAAAAATTATTCATTATTTGTTGTTTGTATAGTCCCAAGAAAGTAAAAAATGCAAAGATATCATTTTTAAACATTATTGTCTTGGTGAGACCATTAAAGGATTAAGGACGGCATCCTTTATGCTTCCTTATTGCTGTCTGTTAGAATGATGCACTTACAGCCGTGAGATATTTATTCAGTCAGCTCTGTCTACGGATTTTGCAGAAGCAGAGAAGCAGAGTCGCGTTTCTGTTCTACTGGAGAAGCTGCACGCCAAACACAACGCCTCACGACCATGGCAGGAGACCAGCAAGGTTGTCCGGACAGCCATGGTGCGTGTGTGTGTGTACCAGTGTGTGTGATGACACATGTCACATGAGTAAGGGGCTGTACGGTGCTAATGTTGAATGTTGTGTTCAGGAGAAGCGCGGTGTGATGAATTCGTCTGGACACCAGATCCTCCTCAACTGTTTAGAAACCCTTCAGAAGGCCCTCAAAGGTAAGAGCTGCGTTCAGAACCCTGTACGGAAGGCGTGATGCAGGCGATCCGCGCTTTCTGGAGGAAAGAAGCCGACTAGGGCTCGTAAAAGACAGCTTTCCCGGATGCCCGACGTTAATATTTCAGGCGTGTCGGAGGAGGCCTCCTCTGTGTACTCACTTAATTGGATCCATATAGATGCTATCAGGTCCTTCAACTCACGTCTGTTAGCAGGTGGCTTTAGGGATGTAACGATGCACCACAAGACCGTTAATAACAAACCGATTTGACATGTATAATGAATCGATATTCACTTTAAACAGCAGAGGGCGCTGGCGCTATTCACCTCGCCTGGTTGACGTCACTGGCGCTATACGCCTGGTTGCCAGATTCGCGTTTTTTCAGCCAAATTGGGCTTAATTCAAAATTGTTTTGCATAGTTTGTACCTACCTCAGAAATAAAATGGCATTCATTATTTAGATAAATAAATGTTTTATTTTTTCAAGAGAAATAATAAAAGGAAACTTCATCATTTTTAAAAATCGTATCGTGAATCTCATCGTTTCGTGGGTAGAGTGTATCGTTACATCCCTAGGTGGCTTGTTTTACACTGTGAGTCCTGGAAAACAGGACTTACCAGACCAGTCGACCTTCCGTTGTTCCAGTGTCCAGCTCTGCTGCCTGTGTACCTATCTGCCTGTTGACTTTATCTCCAAGTTTGGCCCAGTTGTCCCTCCTCAGACAACAGTTTCCTGTTTGGGAGATACTTTAGCCCAATTGTCTGGCCGTTATTCTGTCCTTATTGGCGTCCCTCAGGTCTTTATTCTGATCAGATCTGCTGCATTGAGCACACGAACTACGAGGAACCTCCATCAGCCCAACGTTTAATAGATCCCTCACCCTCACGTGCATCATTGTTATGAAATAAGCATTGCCATGCACGTCTTTTGGGGTGGTTTTATTGTTTTGATTCATCAGTGTGTATTAAAAGCTTAATGTACTGCAGTTTGTTTTTATTTGCCGCTCCTCCTATCAAAAAATATGACCTTATAGACACATCATCTGTCAATTAATTAATCTATTTTCTTGTGTTTATTCTATTATTCCTGAACGTTCAGTGTCTTCGCTGGCATCGATGACCGATCGTCTGGAATCCATAGCCCGTCAGAACATGTGAGTATCATCATGTATCAGTATGTGAGTACCTGGTATCGCTTATAAAATGATGGGTATCAGGATGGAGGGTTTTGTTTATGAGTATTCCTGCATTGCATCATAACAGGAACAAGTTTAGCCTCCCCTAATTATTGACTAACTGCTGTTATCAAGTGAGTTACAGGAAATAAGTCATACCGTTAACTTGCTCCTGTTCCAGTGGGGCTGTGTCCTTGTGCACAAAGCAAATCCGTATTAATACCATTGGGATGAATTGGAATGTCGATTGCAAGCCAAGTTTTCCTATCCAGCATCAGAGCCTGACCTCACAAATGTTTTTTTTACTAAAATGTGCACAAATTCCCTCGTGCACGGTCCAAAACCTTGTGTTAATCCTTCCCCAAAGGGCAGAGGCTGTTTTCGCCTCAGAGGTGCTTAATGTGTATGAGCTTCATGTGTTGACGTCACTTCACCTTGCCGTGTTCCAGGTTAGGGTCTCACCTGAGTCCCTCAGAGACGGAGTGTTACATCACATCCGACATGTTCTATGTGGAGGTGCAGCTGGACACGATAGGGCAACTGATCGATGTCAAAGTGGCTCATCACGGAGAAAACCCTGCGGTGAGAGAGTGGGTGGGGCTAAAGAGAGAGTGGGGGGTTGGGGTGGGGGGGTTGAGTGGGTGAGACTGGGGGTAGGGATGAGAGGGGGGTTTCTGGTACTAGTAAGGTACATAAACTCATACAAACAGCACACACACACACACTACCATCATACACTCATTTACATCTGCAGCATTTAGCAGATGATTTTATCTAAAGCAGTTGTGGCCTAGTGGTTAAGGTACTGGTCTAGTAATGGAAAGGTTGCCGGTTCAAACCCCACCACTGCCAGGTTGCCACTGTTGGGCCCTTGAGCAAGGCCGTTAATTCTCAATTGCTTAGACAATATACTGTCACTGTACTGTAAGTCGCTTTGGATAAAAGCATCTGCTAAATGCTGAAAATGTAAATGTGGGGCTGTAATCATTAATCACTGAGCTCCCACTGCAATCGAACCACACACACACACACACACACACACACACTACCATCATACACCAGTACCAGCACCAGTCATGTAAACATGATGCAGTCACATACCTACATAAACTACCAGTGGTACCTACAGTATATGGTAGATGCACCTGATAATCAGAACTTTGACAGAAACACTGAAATCTAAACGTTTCTGTTGCTATGAACCTACATTTTTTTTTTAAAGCCTCTTTTTTAAATTAAAATTATAGAGACGTGCTATACAGTGGACCCTTGAGTTACGAACCGTTTACCATACGAACATTTCGGGTTACGAGCTATCTTATTCAACTTACGAACCGAAATTCGCACGCGAGCGAGACACGTGACATCACGAACAAGTTGACTCCAACCGTCTCTCTCTCTCTCTCTCTCTCTCTCTCTCTCTCTCTCTCTATATATATATATATATATATATATATATATATATATATATATATATATATATATATATATATATATATATATATATATATATATATATATATATATATATATATATATATATATATATATATATATATATATACACACACAGTGAGCGAACATTCGGACAGCAGACGGTGTTTTTTCGGTGTTTTCTTTATATTTAGTAAAATTCTATATTAAAATGTCCCCAAAGAAGGTGCAGAGGAAGTGCAGTTTTGTTGTTGTTGTATAATTACTCCTGCCAGTAGGTGTCACTGTGTATCAGACAGAGGGGACAGTGAAGTATTCTTTCTTTCGTGCAATTACACCTACAAAATACAACACTACTGAAATAAAGAAGGAAATAATAGAGAAATATGAGAGTTATTGTTGTTTCTGGTAGATATATTTTCTATAAAAGAAGGAAATGTATTATGGTGTATGGTACAGCACACGTACTGTACTGAAATGTGATGTGTGTTTTTATGTACAGTACTAATGTGTATTGTTGTTTATTATTGTTTATTACAGGAATGTCTATTCTATAATTTAGGATTTAAGGGAAAATATACTCGTATTTATAACAAAAAAGAGCATTTAAGACATTAGAAAGGTTAGGGGTAAGGGGGGGGGGGTTTAGGAGGTCTGGAACGGATTAATTCTATTTACATTATTTCTTATGGAAAAAAATATGTTTTAACTAACGAACATTTTGACTTAAGAACAGCCCTTCAGAACCCATTACATTCGTAAGTCAAGGGTCTACTGTACTTGCTTCTTAATTTGAGCTCAGTGCTGTTATGTTTGTTCATGCTTTAAATACACAGTTGCTCAGCTTTTGTTCTAAATGATCTTCTCTTGTTCAGAGCTGCCCGGAGCTGATCCAGCATCTGGGGTAAGAAAAGAAACATCCTGTATTTATAAAAATATAAAATGTTCAGATTCAAAAGTTTAGAACAGATCTTTTAATTGTAGTAGCCAATGAATTTGCTTTTCTGTTGTTTTGTAGTCATCATATGCTGGACGTGAATGTTTATTGTGCAGAACGATCATATTTTTTGTGTGTTGGAATTATTTGTTTTCCAGAAAGAAAAACTTTGAGGAGTTCTCCAAACACCTGAAGGGTCTGGTCAACCTGTACAAGCTTCCAGGAGACAAGTGAGTCCCAGTTCACAATAAAAAAGGTTTTGATGAAGAATCCGATCAGCTCAGCGCCGGATCTGTTTTTTCTTTTACAGCAAACTGAAGACGAAAATGTACCTGGCCCTCCAGTCTCTAGAGCTGGACCTCACCAAGATGATGCACATGTTCAGGTATGCAGTGTGATGTGTTAACCCATCAGCAGGTGTTGTATAGCCTGGTAATTCCTCATCTGTGCCAGTATAAAGAGGGCTAATTTGACTGCACCCATTATGAAACAGGGCAGTTGTAGCCTGGCAGTTAAGGTACTGAAGGTACTGCACTAAGTAAGCAGAAGGTTGCCACTGTGGGGCCCTTGAGCAAGACCTTTAGGCCTTAATTGCTTAGACTGTGTACTGTAATTCACTTTGAATAAAAGCATCTGCTATATGCTGACAATATAGATGTGAATGTAAATGAAATACATGGAGCAGTGGTCTCGTCATCATTATGGCTAGATGCAATATGTCCAGACAGTCTAAAGTATTTTAAAAAACAGGTCTGTTTTGCCCCAGTCAAACAAGCTTTACCTTGCTTAGAGGTTAAAACAATAGACACGTCCGGCAGGCTGAGCGCCTACATGAGCTATGATTGGCTTGTTGTTGAAAATGGGGTGCCAGAGGGGATTCCTCATAACTGAGGCAACTATGCGGCGTCCAGCACCGAGCACCGACATTCTGAACTCCCCGGTTCGAAACTCTTATGTTGCCACCGGTCGGCTGGGCGCCATCTAGCGGGCATAATTGGCAGTGCCTGCAGCAGATACGAATTGGCCACCGTATCTGCAGGGTAGGGGCCGGACTATGAGTGGGTGGGTCTTCGTACGCTGTGTAAGAGGCGGAAGAGACGCCTGAGCAGAATGCAGGGGCGGGAAGAGGAGGGCCGTAGGCGTGTACGGCGACGTGCTCTCCTCGGATGCAATCCGGTATCTCTCGGCAGCGGAAGACAAAATTGAGTCGCTAAATCGGGAGGAAAATGGGGAGAAAATGCATAAAAAATAAATAAATTTAAAAAAATTGATGCAACGACGACCTCTGCTGGCTGATTGATGGCGCCTGCACAGAGTCGAGGGATAATGCGTTGATCAGGGTGTGACTCTCTGTACACAAAGCTGATCCACATATGAACTCGCCTTGTGCAGTCGGTACTGCACATGTGTCGGAGGGGGCGTGTCAGTCTCGCTCTCCTCACTGTGGAGGTCAACATCAGTGAAGAGGAAGCGTAATGCGGTCGGGTAATCTGATACGACTAGATTGGGAGGAAAAGGTGACGTTTCCACTCGACTGAAGTTTGTTGCTGATCACATGAGCGATTAAAACTAAACGTTTGTTTATAGACTGTGATTGATTGTTATTCATTTATGTTCTTTACTCCAGGATAGCGACCAATGCTAACACGGTGGAGACGATCCTCCACGGCAGCGTGGGACT
Organism: Trichomycterus rosablanca; assembly: GCF_030014385.1. Classification (NCBI taxonomy): domain Eukaryota; kingdom Metazoa; phylum Chordata; class Actinopteri; order Siluriformes; family Trichomycteridae; genus Trichomycterus; species Trichomycterus rosablanca. Next base: position 36,586,529 of record NC_085997.1, on the reverse strand, counting down.
GATGACCCCCAGGAGCGGCGGCCATCTTCTTTCTGTACAGTGTTACGTTTCACCCTACGACATTTTTGAGGAGGGGACCGGCACACAGCTCAACTTCACCGATGCCACGAGTGAGTGTTTTAACCTCGCACTGTAGCTCTCATAGTAGATCCTGATGTTTCTTTGTACTGGAGTTCTTTAATGTCACAGTTTAGATGCGTTTTTGATTGGTTATTAATTTAGTTACATGTCCTAGTATGTATTTAAATATGTTTCACATTTTCTTAAGCGTATTGTCCTTTCCCTTTGATTTTGATCAACTGCGTTATCCTGGTCAGGTTCATGGTGGATCCAGGTCCACCCGGAAACACTGGACATAGCCAGTAATGTCTGTGTAGATGCCCAGCCGACTGATTTTTAATTACCGCTTAGATTCAAACCTGGATCTCAGCAGTGGTGGGTTAGTGTACCATCATTCAGTTCTTTTATTTACATTTACGGCATTTAGCAGACGCTTTTATTCAAAGCGAGTACCTGACAGTGCTGTGACAGGCTACAGTCTAAGCAGTTGATGGTTAAGGGCCTTGAACAAGGGCCCAACAGTGTCAACCTGACAGTGGTGGGGCTTGAACCAGCAATCTTTCAATTACTTGTCCTGTAATCAAACACTTTTATCCAAACCGACTTACAGTATACAGTCCAAGCAATTGAGGGTTAAGGGCCCAACAGTGGCAACCTGGCAGTGGTGGGGTTTAAACCAGCAACCGCTAGGCTAGAACTGCCTAAGTACAAGGGCAGTTGTAGCCTAGCGATTAAGGTACTGCTTACCTTGCTTAGACTGTAAGTCGCTTTGGATAAAAGCGTCTGCTAAATGCCAAAAATGTAAATGTAAATGTTTGGCACAATAAATTGAGTTTATCGCCTTTGTGTGGCGGCCCGGTGGCTCAGTGGGTAGCACTGTCGCCTCACAGCAAGAAGGTCCTGGGTTCTATCCCCAGGTCCGGGTCCTTTCTGTGTAAATTGTCCATGGTTAAGGGCCTTGCACAAGGGCCCACAAGTGTCAACCTAACAGTGGTGGGGCTTGAACCAGCAACCTTTCAATTACTAGTCCTGTACCTTAACCGCTAGGCTACAACTACTTATTTGATATTATTTAATTTTCTCTGCTTGTATATTGTGATATTTATTTGCACAGCTATTATATTTACCACAATGTGGTTGAACGGTGCTGTAAGCTCGTCTCTTTATTTTTGATTAATTTTGTGGTCCTTTTAGTCCCTCGTACCCTCGGAGTGGGCGTGTCTGTGACTGTGGAGGGAACGTCGGCCATCTACAAGCTTCCTATCACACCTCTCATCACTGGATCTCACCCGGTGGATAGCAAGGGGTAAATCCTACTTAACATTATTAAACTTAACCAAACACCCATCACAATAAAGCACATCCTAATAGAAAGCCCTAAATATTACCAGGAAAGGCAACAATTACTCATACCTGGAACCATAAATGAATTCCTTAGTCAGAAAATACAAGATATAATGTCCAAAGATGCAGGTAGATTAAATCCCAATAAAATAAATAACACAAAACCTAAAGGCTCAGTGGAACGAGATGATAAATGAGGACTGCACTTTGTATTATCTCATTCCCGTGTTGATTTTGTGATGACTGTGTCTGACCAGCATTCTGCACCGTTTCTGGCTTCACCCATACAGCCCGCTCTGGTACTCTTGGTCCCTGTATAAGAAGTAATTAAATTTAGCATGGGTACCTGGGTACATTATGAGTCACCATTACCCGTGAGATGATGGATTTTTAGGTGTAGACCACAGGATACTGTGGCGTGGAAAAGCTGATGATCCACAGTGTTAAATTCAAACAACTGAAAACAGTGATTGTGTTTGTTGTGTTTGTTTTTCTTCTTTCTGCTTTTCTTCAGGACTCCAACGTTTTCTCCAGCATCAAACTCCAACTGTGTCGACCTGCCGGCGTGTTTCTTCCTGAAGATGAACAGCCCCATGCCCTTTTCACTGTCTTTCATCCAAAAAATCGGCAAAGCTACAGGTGAGGGGGCAAAAAAAAACCCAGACAGATTTCTCCTCGGTTCGAAAGTCCGGTCGTCTGGATGCCATCTAGCGGGCATAATTGGCAGTGCCTGCAGCAGACACGCTTCTGCTAGGGCGGGATGACGGGGCTATGTGGGCGGGGTCTTCAAACGCTGTGTAAGGACCCTGAATAGCAGCTAGAGAGGCGCCTGTGCAGAATGCATGGGGGGGAAAGGGTGTGAGCAGCAATATACCCACTTCGACTGCAATCAGGGATCCACCAGCAGCGAAGGACAAATTAACTACGCTAAATTGGGAGAAAATGCGTAATGTATATAAATTAGGGCTGTCGAAGTTAACGCGATAATAATGCATTAACGCATTCTCAATTTAACGCGATTATAAAAAATAGTGCCGTTAACGCAAATTCTAGTTCATGTTGAGACTTGACTGGTAGAACAAACGTTTTAATGTCGGACTTGCCACATAATGTAACCGAGCGTCGTAGTGTCGTAGTAATGCACTTGCATAATAAAGAAGCTGCCAGTCCTCCATTCACGTAACGCTAGGACGGACACTTCAAAATCCTCCTTTTGGAGTGAACTGGTTTCATTTTTGATCAATATTATTTACCATTGGCTCAGGTACATGTCAAAACAAATGCTTTGTATTTCATTGGTTTAACAGCCTCATTTCACTGCTTACAGCGCTACCACTGGCCAATCGGAGAAGGTCCGCCCTCTAAATGCTAGTCTGTGATTGGGTGGTTGAATTTCGCCCGCCCTCTCTGTTTTGTAAACATGATCAGGAACGCGGTGAAAATGCCAAAAAGTAAACTTTTGAGGCAGCGATGAACGGACCTAAATATGAAAAGACACAACATTTAGTGAGTAAAACAGTCATTTGTTATATAATTCTTGCTTAAATTGGTCAAAAACTCTGTTATATGGGTTCTGGATTCATTCTGTGTGTTGCAGTAGCATGTCCCCCTGTTCCTAATATGATGTCCGGCTTTTTGGGGTGTAATGTCCTCCTTTTTGTTACTATGAATCTGGCCACCCTAGTCAAAACACACTCAGTTCGTGTAGAAACGTCCATTAAACCACTGGATAGTATTACTGCCTAGTATGTGAGTGAATAAAACAGTTTTCTCTTGTCCCAGCAGTTTTTAACATCAGTACATTTAGCATAAAATGTGTTCAGCATTGTAATTGTAACATTTCACTTAAAAATCCTTGTTTTCTATAACATTTACACAGATTTTTTTTTATGTGATTAATCGCGATTAACTATATGAAATTCTGAGATTAATCGCGATTAAAAATTTTAATCGTTTGACAACCCTAATATAAATGCTACGAGGGATCTTCAAAAAGTTTCCACACTTATATTTTGGTTATGAGCAGTGAGGGTGGGAGGAGGAGGGATCGGTCGTGTCTGAGAGACGCTTGTAGTCCGGATTTAGCTCCATCTGAAGATTTTCATGTGATGATGATGTGAAAGCAGCGCTGCATCAGTGGCTACGAGCTCAACCACAAACATGTTTTGCTGACGGCATTTAAACGTTGGTATGATGCTGGAAAAAATGCATCAGAAGGTCATGATGTAAAAAATATATTTTAAAAAGTGTGGAAACCTTGTGAAGAACCCTTGTATTTAAAAAAAAAAAAAGTATAACAGTATTGCTGATGTACAAATAACAGTATTATTGCAATGCTATTGAAGGCGGGGGTAGGAGGGCAGTATTTATTTAATACAATCATGGCACTGTTTTTCAATCTGGAGTTTGTTAAACGCACTGTTAAGAATTTAGGGAATCCATTATTGTACCAGCAGTCACAGTAGTCATTCCAACAGTTTCAGTTGACTGTGTCTGTGGAAGGGAAGGCTAGATGGAAGATTTGAGCTGAAACACCAGTGGCACTTACACGTGCGCTAGCCTGCAGTTCTCCTCGGCCAGCATGGGTGTCGTTTAACTGGAAGATGTTGGATGTGCAAATATAATAACGACATTTATTCTCATTTAAAAGGGAACATTGATTATTTTTCTCACCTGCTTGAAATGGAATTTCAGGAAATGTGAAAATGCTGCTAAATCTATTTTTTACGAGTTTGCACAGACACAAATGAAGTTTATCGCCTTTGTGGGGCAGCACGGTGGCTCAGTGGGTAGCACTGTCGCCTCACAGCGAGAAGGTCCTGGGTTCTATCCCCAGGTGGGGCGATCCGGGTCCTTTCTGTGTGGGTTTCCGCCGGGTGCTCCTGTTTTCCTCCCACAGGACAAAGACGTGCAAGTGAGGTGAACTGGAGATACTAAATTGTCCATGACTGTGTTTGATATTAAACTTGTGAACTGATGAATCTTGTGTAATGAGTAACTACCGTTCCTGTCATGAATGTAACCAAAGTGTAAAACATGACGTTAAAATCCTAATCAATAAATAAATCACCTTTGTTAAGTTTTGGTTTTGTTGATTTAGGAATCCCGGTGTTCGAGTCCCCTCCGTCCGTGTCTTCACTCTACGATCTCATTATTAAGAGCCAGCTCCATGAAAAAGAAGGCGGTAGCACCTCGGCTTGTGCCCGGTCCATGCGCTTTTACGCAGTGAGTACGAGCTCTCCAATCATCCCAGTCAAACTGATGTGTAACTGGAGGGAATCGTGTACTTGATGAACACATGTTCCCTTTACTCTGTTAGGCTCTGCCAGGCCAGCAGCACTGTTACTTCCTGAATGGCAATGCACCGGTGCAGGATGGGAAATCTCTACAGGGAGCTCTGGTGTCCAAAATCCCCTTCCGACACCCTGCTCACGTACCTGCTCTGCTGGACATCATACGCCATCAAGCGGCCTACAACACGCTGATCGCCAGCTGCGTCAAAAAGACCTTTATAAAAGACGGTACAAGTGTCAGCTTGAATTATCAGAGTTTATTAACCCTTGTATGAGACATTTATTCCATCTGAGGATTCTACCATCTTTCATAGATTTTCTGTAAGATTTCTGAAACACTGCTGGGCCAAAAATAACCCATACAGCAACTAGAGGTTCATTAATACTGTAGTACTCCTCTGTGCCCATATAAATAGAGTTAGATTAAATGTGACTAAACCACAAGCATTACAGTATGCCTAGTGAGGAATGCCTATTGAAAAAAAAAAAAAAAGCAATTTTAGGTCTCAGGATCATCTGTCCAAACAATTGTGTTTAAGTCAAAGTGTTTCTGCACTTTTTTTTTAACTCTATTCATTAAGATTTTCAAAAACAATTTCATCACTTTTCTACATCAAACCAATTCCAAAATGTTTTTGGTTGAGCTTGTAGCCACTGATGCAGCGCTGATTTCACATCATCACATGAAAATCTTCTTCCCCTTAAAGCTTCTTTGAGCATCCAGAAAGGTGGAAATCAGATGGAGCTAAATCCGGACTATAAGCGTCTCTCAGTCTCTCAGACACGACCGATTACTCCTCCTCCACCCTCACCGCTTATAACCAAAATATAAAAGTGTAGAAACTTTGTGAAGATCCCTCGTATTTGGAACGGTTTTTGCTCACCACATGGCCAAAGAAAGCCATCTGGACATTTTGTTGGTAGTATTATGCTTTTAGCATACTCATAAACCATCGGTCAAGAGGCCAATTATTGAATGCAGCCAGAATGCATCCCCAAACTGTTCCCACAAAGTTGGGAGCATGAATCTGGCAACCGCCAAACCCAGACTCGTCCATCGGATCGCCGGACGGAGAAGCGTGATTCCTCACTCCAGAGAACTCGTCTCCACCGCTCTAGAGTCCAGTGGCGGCGTGCTTTACACCACCGCATCCGACACTTTGCATTGATGTAAGGCTTGGATGCAGCTGCTCGGCCATGGAGACCCGTTCCATGAAGCTCTACGCACTGTTCTTGAGCTCATCTGAAGGCCACATGAAGTTTGGAGGTCTGTAGCGATCGACTCTGCAGAAAGTTGGTGACCTCTGCGCACTATGCGCCTCAGCATCCGCTGACCCGCTCTGTCACTTTACGTGGCTACCAGTTCGTGGCCGAGTTGCTGTCGTTCCCAATCGCTTCCACTTTGTTATTATAGCACTGACAGTCGACTGTGGAATATTTAGTAGCGAGGAAATTTCACGACTGGACTTGTTGCACAGGTGGCATCCTATCACGGTACCACGCTGGAATTCACTGAGCTCCTGAGAGCGACCCGTTCTTTCACTAATGTGTGTAGAAGCAGTCTGCATGCCCAGGTGCTGGGTTTTATACACCTGTGGCCATGGAAGTGATTGGAACACCTGAATTGTGATGCCACCTGTGAGTGAATACTTTTGGCAATATAGTGTAACAGTCACCTAATAACAAAGGGATTACTGTTAGTATGACAGCTTTTAAACCAGTGTTGATTTAAAGCCATGTAATGAGCAATAAGGAGGCCATGGCTCGAAGTTAAATAACATTATAGAACCTTTCACACCAAAAAATTTATAATTTAAGATGCTGTATGTATATTTCTGACCCAGACAAATTAAAGAAAAAAACACAATAGCTTGTTTTTATTAAGCTAAAATGTGTGTTCCAGTCTTTCAGCCTTAGAAGAGAACTACCCTGAGTTACACGGTCTGGCCAAAAGTATGCGGATACCAGAGCCTGAAGTCAGTCATTAATGAATGTACATTATTATGTCTTTTTTTTTTTTTTTTTACAGATACTCCAGGACTGCTGCAGTTCGAGGTGTGTCCGCTTACAGACTCCAGCTTCAGCGTGTCCTTCCAGCATCCTGTTAACGAATCTTTGGTTTGTGGTGAGGACGCGTTCTGACTTAAATGTGCAAAAATCATGTTGTGTGCAGCATTTCAGGCCTTAAATAGCATCAAGAAAAGAACTGTGCTAGAATCTCTACTGGCCAGTACTAAAGGATCCAGATTATATCGGTCCATTTCCAGTTTTTAATGCCCCCCCTGTGTAATGTCTTTGTCTCTTGCTCTCTCTCTCTCTCAGTGGTGATGGAAGTGATTGACTCACGGCAGATAGCCTGTAAGCTCTACAAAGGCTTGTCTGATGCTTTGATCTGTACCGATGAATTCATCACCAAAGTGGTTCAAAGGTAAGTGCAGCAGTTTGCATCCACTCCAATTTATCTGTATTCACTACATATCAACATTTCAACATTTAAACTAAAGATGCACCGATTCTGATTGTAGGGTTTTGTTTTGTTTTTTAATATAACCGACCGATTTAGATTTTTTTTTCTAAGGATTATAAATGTCAGCATATAGAAACATTATTTGTTCAACTTCTGTTATTGGAAACTTCTTATATATCCACATAAAATGCATGTTAGATTATAGGATAAGCATTCAAATAACATGAAGAGCAACACTTTCACTGTCCCAAAAGAAAACAAGTACACAGGGCGCTCGGGTGGCGCAGCGGTAAAACACGCCAGCGCACCAGAGCTGACATTTCGATCTCGTCGGTTTAAAACGCTACCGGCAGGCCGGGCGCCTACACGAACAACGATTGGCTCGTTGTTCATTCAGGACCGGGAGCCGGACGAGACCTTATAACTGATGCAATTACGACGTCTTCTAGCTGATTGACGGTTGCTGCTCAGAGACGAGAGATAATGCGTCGATCAGGGTGTGGCTCTCCATACACAAAGCTGATCCGCATATGAACTCCGACTCACCGACCGATCGCTCAGTGGGTGGCACTGTCGCCTCACAGCAAGAAGGTCCTGGGTTCGATTCCCAGGTGGGGCGGTCCGGGTCCATTCTGTGTGGAGTTTGCGTGTTCTCCCCGTGTCTGCGTGGGTTTCCTCCGGGAGCTCCGGTTTCCTCCCACAGTACAAATATGTGCAAGTGAGGTGAACTGGAGATACAAAAATGTCCTTGACTGTGTTTGACATTAAAGATTTGAACTGATGAGTCTTGTGTAAGCAGTAACTACCTGTTCTGTCATGAATGTAACCGAAGTGTAAAACATGACGTTAAAATCCTAATAAATAAATAAATAATATTATTAAAGGCAATGTTAATGGCATCAGTAATGTGTTTCCTTACTGCATTTTCTATAACTTCTTTTAGATGCATGTCCATCCCTGTGACGATGCGGGCTATACGGCGCAAGGCAGAAACGATTCAGGCCGACACCCCGGCCCTGTCCCTGATCGCTGAAACGGTGGCGATAATGGTGACGAAGAACCTTCCGCCCACAGGCAGCCCAGGCTACATGGGGATGGGTGCAGGACCTGACGGAAACAATCCCCTCGGCCTCCCCGGTGTCGGTGGTGGTACCACACCCACCACGAGCGGGGGAATAGGCGCAGGTGGACCTTTCCAGGGCACCATGAACTCGCTGTTTCCCATAAGCCACCAGGGTACTTCAATGGTCGATAACATGGGACAGATCGGAAACCAGCAGCAGCAGACGTCTGCACAGCACGGCCACGGCTCGGACGACTTCAGCAAGGTGACTCAGAATCCCATCCTGACCAGCCTGCTGAAGATAACTGGAAGTGTGGGGTCTAGTCCCAATGCCCAGACTTCTGCCGGGTCGCAGCCGCACCAGACGCCGCCGCCTACCACTTCCCCTGCTAGCAATACCAAAAACCATCCCATGCTCATGAACTTGCTGAAAGACAACCCTTCACAGGATTTCGCCACGCTGTATGGTAACAGCCCGCTAGAGAGGCAGAACTCCTCCGGTTCTCCTCGCACCGACAGCCAGGGGCAGCCCTGTCCCGCAGGAGGCATCAAGGGTAAAAAGAAGAGGCCGAGGGTTGCCGATAAAAGCGGGATAGGACCAGGGGGAGCGATGGGAATGAAACCGCAATCGCAGCAAATGGGAGGCATGAGCCAGCAGTACCATCACATGCACCAGCCGACTGAGGATGATTTCCACCGCGAGCTCTTCTCCATGGACGTGGACGCCTCTCAGAATCCCATTTTCGACGTGAATCTGCCGGGCGATGGCCTAGACACGCCTCACAGTATCACGCCAGCCCCGAGCCAATGTGGCACCCCGCCATCGGGTCCCGGGATGCCCTATCACCCCCAGTCGCACGTCCAAGCTCAGGCGCAGTCTCAGTCCCAGCCGGCGGGGTCTCTGCCTCGCATGGTGCGTCTCTCGAGCTCCGAAAGTATCGGCACGGACATCAATGACATTCTGTCCGACATTCCAGACCAGACGACCAAAGGGAGCGGTGGGCAGCATCACATGGGCGGGGAAGAAGGCGGTTCCTTGGGGACGCCGTTGCGGGATTCGTCCAGCTCGGGTCAGGGAAGTGCGGTATTCGAGGCTGACCTGTTTAACGTGAACAGCAATGAGAATCCCTTCGCCGATCCGGCGGATCTAATCGCAGAGGCTGCTGCTGCAGCGACGCCCAACAGCGACGCCTCCTCGGGTAACTTCTTTCCAGATACGGACTTTAACTCCGATTTGCTTCCTAGTCAGGGAGCTTTCCCACAGAATTACTTCGACGAGAGTTCGCCCAGCCCAGAGCCCGATCTTGATCTCATCAAGAGCTTCAGTGGGGGAAGTCAGCAGAACACACCGTCGGGCACCCCTCAGAACCCCACCTCGCATGGCCGAAGCACCCCCGATGCCTCCGTGAAGGATCATTTTGACTTCGCTTTCAGTGGAAGCACGGTTAGTGGAAAGCCTCTGCCGCCAGATTTAGGAGATTCTCACTCCTCTCACGGAGGTGGTGGACAAAGTCCCCTCATGATGGGCATGGGAGGGCTTGGCAGTGACTTCAAAAGCGCCGAAGTAAAGGTCAAGCAGCCGATGAGACCGAAGGAGGATAACGGTGGTGGTAACACCGGAATGCTGATGGGATCGACCGGTTCTTCTGAAGGGAAACAGGTCAAACGTAGCCGTACACCTTCTAGCGAAGGCAAGTCGAAAGATAAGCCGGCCAAGCGCAAGAAGCTAGATCCAGAAGGCAAGTCTCCATCACACAGCTCCGGGGGACGACCCTACACCCCTCCGAGCGGGAGTTCCGGTGGATCGATGAGCGGAGGAGGATCCAAATCGCCAGGGAGCTCGGGTCGTTCTCAGACTCCACCCGGAGGTGCCACGCCACCTATACCGAAAATCACCATACAGATCGGCAGAAACCTGACAGCAGGAAAGTCCTCCTCTCACGGGGGTTACACGTCAAGTAGCTTAACGAGTGGAAGTTCCAGCAGTACCAGTGGCACAAGCAGCAGCAAAAGCCACCATTCCCATACTTCCTCATCTTCTGGAAAGATCAAGAGCAGCAAGATGGAAGGCTCCATGGGTCAGGGCAGCATTTCCAAGCCATCCGGTACGGGAAGTGGTGGCAGTAACATGTCTTCTCAGTCTAAAAGCTCTTCCCTAGGAATGGGGTCAGGCAAGCCAGGCTCTTCTCCGATCACCAAGCATGGCATGTCGGGCTCAAGTAGCGGCGGCAGCGGTGGAACTGGTAGTGGGAATAAAATTAAACCCCAAGGTGGCAAGCCTCCAGGGTCAATGATGATCCCCAACATTAAGTCTAACATCTCACCTTCTAACTCACGCTCTGGGAGTTCCGACAAACATTCCTCACCGATGAAACTTCAGCAGGGTCAAGTCCCCGGGACTCCACCCTCCTCAAAAGCTAAGTCTCCTATCGGTTCTGGAAGTGGGAGCTCAGGTGGGTCCAAGTCCTCTTCCAGTGGTTCCCAAAAGCAGTCCGGAAGCAGCTCTTCCTCTGGCTCATCTTCATCCTCTAGCTCCTCGGGAAGCTCCATGTCTTCCTCAGGCTCCATGTCTTTTTCCTCCGGCGGTCAATCACAGTACGGAGGAGGTAGCGGTGGAGGTGGGAACAACCCAAACGCCAAGGGAAAGTCTCCCAGCCGGAATAAAAAGCCTTCCCTCACGGCGGTCATAGACAAGCTGAAAAGTGTGGGCAGTGGTGGAACTGGAGGGGAGGATGGCGAAGGAGGCGGCGGCCCTGGTAGCACTTCTGGGAGTGGAAGTGGGGTGCCCAGTAGTGGCTCTTCGAAGCGAGACAAGGCTGAAAAAGAAGGCAAATCCAAGGGTTCAGGGGGAAGCTCCGGCGACAAAAAGATGGATTCGAAAGGCGGGGCAAGTAGCACGGGTGTGGCCAAGATCATCATAAGCAAGCCCGATGGAGGTTCTCCGAGCATCAAGTCCAAAGTAACCCTGCAGAAGCCGGAGGGATCAGGAGAAGGTTCGATGCGATCTCAGCATTCAGGCCTGAAAGCGTCGCCTCTTTTCAGCGGCTCCACACCAAAGCATGACCGCAGTTCCCCGAGCCACAGCCGCTCCCCGGCGTACACCCCGTTAAATCAGGACAGCGAGAGCGAATCCGGTAGCAGCTCGGTTGCAGAGAAGTCGCATCAGAACAGCCCCAGCTCGGACGACGATCAGGCCATCAGGCCTCTCCAGCCACCGCAGGACTACATGAGCTCCATGTCCGTCAGCCTGGGGGAGAAGCACAAGAAGCATAAGAAGGAGAAGAAGAAGCAGAAAGACCGGGAGCGGGACAGGGACCGCGACAGAGACCGAGATCGTGAGAAGGAAAAGAAGAAGTCCATGTCCTGCGTCCCATCTTCGCACCTCATAAAGGCCGACAGTTGGTCCAGGTCCCCGATGTCTTCCTCAGAACCGTCGATGGGAATGCTGAGCTCTGACCGCACGTCTCGACCGAGTCCCGTGTACATGCGCACAGAGGACGACGACCTGATGGACTCCGCCCTCACTGGCAACCTGTAAACGTTCAAACGGACGTTGGGGGTCGGTCTGAGGGCGACGCACGGTCGTCACACAGCGTGTAAATGTTTACTGTCATTTTTCTTTTCTTTCTTTTTATGGCTGGCCGAACGGTTTAGGTGTTTTAAAAGGACTCCGCTGGCCGAGAGATGCTACACAAATGAACGCAAATCAAGTGAAGCAGACAACACGACCACATCAGATCCATAAACCAGCCAAAGAATAGATTTAATGCACCAACATTAAGAGAGAGCTGCATTATAGGTAGGCTGTGTTTACGAGGACTTTTATCGAGTCGAAAAATTAAGGTAATAATGAAAAGAATTCTTGTTGAGCCCTTACGGATGTATAAAACACATTAATCCCAAATCTAAGAGACAAAATTAATTTTATATAATTTGTAATTAAGTTTTTAGTATTTAGTATTTTAAGTATTAGGCAGTGATAGCTCAGTGGTTAAGGTACTGGACTAGTAAACAGAAGGTTGCCGGTTCAAACCCCACCACCACCAAGTTGCCACTGTTGGGTCCCTGAGCAAGGCCCTTAACCCTCAATTGCTCATCGTGTTCAGCTCATTGTGTAAGTCACTTTGGATAAAAGCGTCTGCTAAATGCTGAAAATGTAAATGTAAAAACATTGATGTTTGAAAAGTATGCTTTTAAGGAGGCGCCGAGGTGACGCCTTTAAAGGTGGGACCTTTAAACAAGACCCTTAAGCTCTCTCCTCCGGGAGCTCCAGTTTCCTCCCACAGTCCAAAGACGTGCAGGTGAGGTGAATTGGAGATACTAAATTGTCATGAATGGAACCAAAGTGTAAAACATGACGTTAAAATCCTAATAAACAAACAAACAAACAAAGGTCTTAGCTATTGGACCATTAGGAATGTTGAGAGTTGACCAATTGGCCACTGTGGGACCTTTTAACAAGGCCCTTAAGCTCTTGTTTAAAATGTATCGTAGATTAATTGTAAATTGTTTTAGATTTTAAACTTCTGCCAGTTTTCACATACAGGGTTTAACAGTGTGACTGTTTGACTGGCTTTCACACCTAATTAGAGACCTATGCAAAAAAAAAACCCTTGCAGTGGTGCATAAATCAGTGCTAGACCACCGTTACATGTAAGATATACAGGGGGCATTGAGAGGGGTGTAATGTGGGGTAATATTGCCACATTATGCCCATATTCTCTCAAATACTCACACACACACACATATACGTACATACACACTGGGTGTGTTCGAAAAGCTAGTGATCTATCTACATCGGCAGCATTTTACATCATCCTGTGCGCGCTGCCGAGAAGGAGGCTGTTCGAAATCCTAGATGCCTTAAAATCCTCACTTCTGAGGCATCTTATTATTTCAATGTTATTTTGGCTGAAGAACGAGTGAGCATCCGACTCTGCCTTAGTGATCAAGGCAATCCCAGCATTCATGGCTGACGGGGCGGAGAAACGAATGGAGTTATTTTCAAACGTAAATAAAATATTACTGATTTTTAACTTGTATAAACTTGTACCGAGTGTTTTTATTTGCAAGTTCGGGCTTGTCAGGAAATTTAACCATCATCGGTACATGAAGGGAGATGTTATTGACGTTAGCGTGCTATGCTACCTCAGTTTATTGGTTTTAATGGCGAGATGCTAAACGCTAAACCCGATGGAATCGCTATCTAAGTAGTGCGTTCGAATAACCTGCCTTTTAAGTCACTAACTTATTAGAATCCTCTCTACTAAGTCAGCTGCCTATGTAGACAGTAAGACAGCAAGGCAGCTCCCTAGGTTTTCGAACACACCCACTGTCTTAATAATTTGTAGGGCGGCACGGTGGCTAAGTGGGCAGCACTGTCGTCTCACAGCAAGAAGGTCCTGGGTTCGATCCCCAGGTTGGACGGTCCGGGTCCTTTCTGTGTGGAGTTTGAATGTTCTCCCCGTGTCTGCGTGGGTTTACTCTGGGAGCTCCGGTTTCCTCCCACAGTCCAAAGATGTGCAAGTGTGGTAAACTGGAGATACAAAATTGTCCATGACTGTGTTCGATAATGACCTACAATGACCAATTAGCCACTGTTGGACCTTTGAGCAACACACCTTATTCTCTTAAATACACACACACACACTGCTCTCCATAAGTGTTTCTCATTCAAGATCTTGAGTGTCACCAATAATTTGTCAATTTTTAACCTTTTTAGTGGACACTTTTATCTAAAGTGAGTTACAGTACTGTGGCAGTATACTGTCTAAGCAGTTGTGGGTTAAGGGCCTTGCTCGAGGGCCCAACAGTGGCAACCTGGCTAGGCCCTTATGTCTAGGTCTACTAGACTGAAGGTAAAAGATGGTCAGATGATTCACAGTCTGTAAATAATGGAAATGATCGATTGCCTCTCATTCCAGTAGAGCTTTTTTTAACTGGACTGGTTGTGTTGTCTCATTATTTGTGTTTGGTTGTTTTCTGCTGTGCATCTCTCAGCTGCCCTAACAGAGACTTTTAGGTAGTTTTAATATTTTAAAACAAATGAAAAAGAAAGAATGAGACAGAACCCGTCTGGTTTAGAGATGTGAAGCAGGATGCTGGAGTTTGCTGTCTGATTTTGTTTATTCTGACATGAAGCCAGTAATTATGGGAAGGGTGGTGGAACATCCAGAAGATGTTTGTATGAAAACACACACTGTGAACTCGCATCTAAATTATTCTGAACTTCTTAATCTTTTCAGCTTTTATGCAGAAAATGCAGACAGTATTTTTTAAAAGACGATCATGTAAAATAATCTCAGCTTTTCCCTTCAAGTATTGAAACCATGAATTTTTTTATAAGTCTTCACATTTTCTTAATGTTATAAATTAATTCCCTGATTTATTCTTCATGTATAATGCTTGTGGTGGAGCAAAATGGATTAATATTTTACCTTCATGTGTAAATATACAGCTCATTTTACAGGATTAAAATAAACATTGATGATGGAAAGTGTTTTTGTGCTTCCTTCATCCCAGCAGCAGGTGCTGCCATTAGATCACTCATGAAAACAACCTGGTACTTTTCAGCCAAAACATCAACCATAACATTAAAACCACCTCCTTGTTGTTTTTTACACTCACTGTCCATTTTATCAGCTCCACTTACCATATAGAAGCACTTTGTAGTTCTACAATTACTGACTGTAGTCCATCTGTTTCTCTGCATGCTTTGTTAGCCCCCTTTCACCCTGTTCTTCAATGGTCAGGACCCCCACAGAGCAGGTATTATTTAGGTGGTGGATCATTCTCAGCACTGCAGTGACACTGACATGGTGGTGGTGTGTTGGTGTGTGTTGTGCTGGTATGAGTGGATCAGACACCGCAGCACTGCTGAAGTTTTTAAACACCCCACTGTCACTGCTGGACTGAGAATAGTCCACCAACCAAAAACATCCAGCCAACAGCGTCCCGTGGGCAGCGTCCTGTGACCACTGATGAAAGTGTAGAAGATGACCGACTCAAACAGCAGCAATAGATGAGCGATCGTCTCTGACTTTACATCTACAAGGTGGACCGACTAGGTAGAAGTGTCTAATAGAGTGGACAGTGAGTGGACACGGTATTTAAAAACTCCAGCAGCACTGCTGTGTCTGATCCACTCATACCAGCACAACACACACTAACACACCACCACCATGTCAGTGTCACTGCAGTGCTGAGAATCATCCATTTACTTATTTGCTTTTGCTGCTGATTGATTAAATTACTGACTCATTTCCAGCCACTGGTTTCTTTTAATCCAGAAGTGGCTGACCAGTGAGATACAATGACAGAAGAAATATGATGAAGCCACAATAAGCAGGAACATGAAATTTGGTTTCTTGGCAACAGTCTTGAATTCTTTTTTAATGCTTTTCTCCTGATTTTTATCACGTCCAATTTTTACCCAACTGCATTATGCTTCCTCACTGCTGGTGCTGACCCCCACCCCGATTGAGGAGAGCGAGACTGACACACGCCCTTCTTCGACACGTGTGCAGTAGCCGACTGCATCTTTTCACCTGCACGAAGCGAGTTCATATGCGGAACAGCTTTGTGCACGGAGAGCCACACCCTGATCGACGAGTTACTCCTCGACAACCGTGCAGTTGGCATCAACCAGCCAGCAGAGGTCATAATTCGCTCAGTTATGAGGAGTCCACGTCCGGGTGGCACGGTGGCTAAGTGGGTAACACTGTCGCCTCACAGCAAGAAGGTCCTGGGTTCGATCCCCAGGTGGGGCGGTCCGGGTCCTTTCTGTGTGGAGTTTGCATGTTCTCCCCGTGTCTGCGTGGGTTTCCTCCCACAGTCCGAAAACATGCAGCCAGGCTAATTGGAGACACTGAATTGTCCTATAGGTACCGCGCTGCTAGGATGCATAAACCAGTGCATTGTAGTGCCGGTCCCAAGCCCGGATAAATAGGGAGGGTCGTGTCAGGAAGGGCATCCGGCGTAAAAACTGTGCCAGATCAGTAATGCGGATCACGATCCACCGGCGACCCCTAACAGGAGCAGCAGAGAAAATAGTATAGAATGAGGAGTCCACGTCTGGGTCATCCTGCCCTATAAACAACAGCCAATCGTTGTTCATGCAGCCGCCCAGCCCAGACGGATGGCAGAGCTGAGTTTAGAACCAATGTGTTCGAAATGTCAGCTCTGGTGTGAGCGGCTAACAGTCTTGAATTGTTTGGTTGAAATTTACATTTACATTTACATTTTCAGCATTTAGCAGACGCTTTCATCCAAAGCGACTTACACAATGAGCGACTGAGGGTTAAGGGTCTTGCTCAGGGACCCAACAGTGGCAACTCGGTGGTGGTGGGGCTTGAACCGGCAACCTTCTGTTTACTAGTCCAGTACCTTAACCACTGAGCTATCACTGGCCGTGAAATCGTTTAAGGGAGATTAAAGATCAAGATGTTTTGAGCTTTGAATCTCAATTCCTGCATGCAGCCACTGTTGGGTTTTTGATCGGGACTCTTAACGCTCCCAGATGAGTTGGGATATACACACTACAAACTTTTACTGTTCTGTACGTAGTAATATAAGTGATTTAAAGTCTCAAGAATTACAGACATGCAGAGAGAGACAATTGAACACTGACAATGATTTGACATGATTCTGGCAGAGGAAAAGTCTACAACAAATAGAGGTAACGCTTGAGGAGATGCAGGGGGAAAAAGAAAGGGAAACGTCAGAAATGATGGACGTATGCAAATGCGGCTGGGAAGTGAAGATCGGGTGCTTGCAGAAGCTCAGAGTCTAATCCAACACACACAATGCCGAAGAAATAATTCATGATGTGACGTCCTAGTCATGCTAAGCCGATCAGCTTCCCAAACTGTGTGGGAGAAAATAATTCCATCCTGACTCGTCAACACACCAAGGATTTTTTTTTTGTATTATATTCGGTATTTCAATAACTAAACAATGACATGTAATTACACACTAATTCGAAAAGAATAGTAAATAAATAGCTACAGACTATGGTAGTGTGGGTGTTCCATAGCTCCAGGGTTTGAACCTCACATCCAGTCACTATCTGTCTTCCAAAAACATCCAGGGATGAATTCTACTGTAAATTGCCTCTGAGTGATGCCCTGTCCAGACCTGCTGAACGTAAGCCAGTGGCCTGTGACACAAATGCCATGTGATTCACCACACTAGAAACACTGCTGAGCCGAGTGTCATAAATCCCGTCACAAAATGCTGTTCATTTTGATGCTAATTTCACCTCCGACCTCCTCAGATTCATTAGTCACAGCTGTGAAAGTCGAGAAAATGCAGATTTCTAATGACACGTGTGTAAAAAAAAAAAACACCCAAATGGATTATCATGAACTGTGAACGAATTAAATCAATTACAAATGTCTAATTAATCAGATGACACACTAACAAAAAGCTAATTAATCAGAACTGCAAAAGGGCTTCACTCCCAAGACTCCTGCTGAAGAGCGCAAATCAGGATCTGAGATTTGCATGTTAAATATATGCAGCATGGCACCAGCAGTAATTGCCCCTTCTCTCTCTATCTCTCTCTCTCTCTCTCTCTCTCTCTCTCTCTCTGCGTGTATGTATATATATCTTCAAAATGTTTCGGCACTGTTATATTTTGGTTATAAGTGGTGAGGGTGGAGGAGGCGTAATCGGTCGTGTCTGAGAGACTGAGAGACGCTTATAGTCTGGATTTAGCTCCGTCTGATTTTCACCTTTCTAGATGCTCAAAGAAGCTTTAAGGGGAAGAAGATTTTCATGTGATGATGATGTGAAAGCGTCCTCAGTCAGCGGTGGAGTGTTGAATCAGTGGAGGACGCAATTGGGGTAATTGGACACGACTAGATTAGGAGAGAAAATTGGGGGAAAAAATAAAAAAGTTAGTACGATGCTGGAAAAATGCATCAGAAGCTGACGATGTAGAAAAGTGATGTGATTTGGTTTTGAAAGTCTTAATAAACAGAGTTTAAAAAGTGTGAAAATGGCCGCTCACGCGGTGCAGCGGTAAAAACACTAGCTGGAACCAGAGCTGGGATCTCAAATACATGGTATTGAGTCTTAGCTCTGCCTGCCAGCTGGGCTGAGCAGCCACATGAACAACGATTGGCCTGTTGTTCAGATAGGGGTGGGATTAAGCCGGATAGGGTCCCTCTCATAACTAATGCGGTCATTAGGATCTCTGCTGGCTAATTGATGGCGCCTGCACAGAGATGAGAAAAGAGTGCTGTCAAGGTGTGTCTCTCCGTACACAGCGCTGAGCTGCACTGCACTCGTCAAAGTGTAGGTGACAAAATGCATACGGCATGCTGCCCATGTGTCGGAGGGGGCGTGGGTTAGCTTCGTTCTCCTCAATCAGAGCAGGGATCGGCATTGGTGGAGAGAAAGCATGACGCAATCGGGTAATTGGACGCGCTTAAAAGGGAGAAAAGCGAGAGAAAATGCATAAAGAATAATAATTATAAAATTGTGAAAACTCTTGTAGATATAATTTTGTGAATTGACATTATCAATCCTTGGTTACTCAAACAACCTGTATACCAATTGTAATTGGTGCCCCAATGAAGTTAATTAAACACACAACACTGCATTTTAAATCTCATTCATCTTAAACCTGGTGTACACTGTGCTAGAATTAGAGGGGAAATGTTAAAATAATTCAGTCTGAACAGTTCATACTCTATCAAAGTAATTCCTTTATCTCCAAACAGAGGAACCAGGCCAGCAAAAATGATTTTCCAGACTAAATCAAGTTATAGTATTTAGTTGCAGTCATGGACAGATATTAAATTAAGCAGGGTGGCAATTACATTTTCACAGGGATGATATGGATGTTGGATAAGTTCATTTTTAAGTACCCTGGCTTGATGGTAGTTTTGGGAGACGGACAAATCTTCAAAAGATGGTTGAGGGAGCATTATGGTTTGGGCTGTTAAACAGCTTGTAATTATCAAGAAATCATAAGGAAGTGATTGCTCTGTGGTTAAGGTGCTGCTCTAGTAATCAGAAGGTTGCCGGTTCAACACCAATCATTGTCAAGTTGCCACTTATGAGAGCACTTAAATTAATATGCACTTTCTAATCTTCTATTGTGTTTTCTAATGTTTACTGTGGAAGCTCTTCTGTAAGTCGCTCTAGATAAGAGTGTCAAAGTTTAAAGCTAAATGCTGAAAATGTCAATGTAAAACATTTCATTTAAAAAACATTGAATTGCTCAGGTGGCGCAGCGGTAAAGTACGAAAACATCGTATCAGATCTCAGCTCTGCCTTTCCGACTGGGCTGGGCGGCTGTATGAACAACGATTGGCTGTTGTTCAGGGTTAGAGGTTAAAAAGTCGGATCATAGGTCCTCATAACTGGTGCGACTGCGGCCCCTGCTGGCTGACTGATGGCGCCTGCACAGGGCTGAGGAATAATGCTGATAGGGGTGTGGCCCTCCGTACACAGTGCCCGTCAAGTGTATGAACTCGACTCGTGCAGGTGAAAAATGCAGTCTGTACTGACTGTACGTGCCGGAGGGGGCGTATGTCAGTTGAAAGGCGTCCTCAGTCAACGGTGAAGGGTCGAATCAGTATAGAGGACGCAATCAGGGTAACTGGACACGACTACATTAGGGGAGAGACGTGTCATCACTGAGGCTTTATAGAAATTAACCAAACAAAAAAAGGGAATGGTACAATGTTTAACCCAATAAAGATGCTGTGGCTTCACCTGAAGAAGCCGTCATCCCTAGTGCTTCCTGTTAAGACTCCAAGCTTGCTAGTTTACTACCACAAAACGGATGTCAGGTTTCATGAACAAATTACATGCAATAGCAGCGGCTAAAAGGCCAGAAGTGACATCCGCCTCTTGGCTTTTTTTAGCGAGGGATGCATGGGAGAGTAATTAGTATAATCACGCACTCAAGGGCTGTTTGAGGTTTTTTTTTTTTTCTCTATGTGAAGCCTGAATAACAATAATGATACGCTTTGCATACTGAACGCATAATGATGTAGTATCAGAGGAACTGTGGGTAAAAAAATGATACATCAACATAGTTAAGACTGATGATCCACTGAAGATGATGCTTTGAAAATCTAGGCCTCCATTATATTATACTAGTGTAACGTATAACACAAAAGCACCACAGTCTTGGAATTTCAGTGATTTCTGCAACTCTTCTTTTGTGAATGAATTATGATCATGTACTGATTGGTCCAAATTTGATTGTGTTTTCTAAACGTCACAAAGATTTGCCACAAACTAAAATAACATGGTAGAACCTTATACACTACTTGATTCAAACATGTAGACACTTCACTATTCGTTTGCTGGCCATACTATTTCAAAATCAACTACAACAGTTGTGACAGTTGTGGCCTAGCGGTTAAGATACTGGACTAGTAATCCAAAGGTTCAAGCCCCACCACTGTCAGACTGCCACTGTTGGTCCCTTGAGCAAGGCCCTTAACCCTCAATTGCTTAGACAATACACTGTCACTGTACTGTAAGTCGCTTTGGAGCGTAAAAATGCTGAAAATGTAAATCTACAACAGCTACTACCGTGACCCAGGCAGCACAAACAATGCATCAATATGAAACACAAAATGTACTATTAATGAAAATGGTGGCAATCTGATCCTACTGTGGTTTACAAGATGTAACGTAAAGCCTCCACAAGGGGTGATAGTGCCTACGTTAAATGTGTGTTTATGTGCCTGTTATCATGACCCAGGGTTTGAAAAACTGGTCAAAAAAAGGTTTGGAAAACCCTGCTCTAGACTTTAAATGTAAACCCAGAGACATTGTTTTCTAAAAACACACAATAAACTTACGAAAGACCTCAAATTCGTGACGTTTTTGGACGAAGAAGTGTGTATAACTTCTTACTTATTATAATCTATAGCTAGTTATAACTTTTAGTTTATTTTAATTCTGTGTTGGTATGATTTGTGTAAATCCTATTTATTTAAAGTATTCTCCAGGCTACCCAAGAAGGACGGGGGTCCCTGCTGAGTCTCGTTCCTCTCAATGTTTCTTCCTGTAATTTTAAGGGAGTTTTTCATGCCACTGTCGCCCTCGGCTTGTTCAGCAGGGGTTTTTGTATCTGTTGGTCCTGGATTATAATAATAACAGTAATAATAATAAAAGTATAGTCAGGTATGTATTATAATAATAACAGTAATAATAAAAGTATAGTCAGGTATGTATTATAATAATAACAGTAATAATAATAAAAGTATAGTCAGGTATGTATTATAATAATAACAGTAATAATAATAAAAGTATAGTCAGGTATGTATTATAATAATAACAGTAATAATAAAAGTATAGTCAGGTATGGATTATAATAATAACAGTAATAATAATAAAAGTATAGTCAGGTATGGATTATAATAATAACAGTAATAATAAAAGTATAGTCAGGTATGTATTATAATAATAACAGTAATAATAAAAGTATAGTCAGGTATGGATTATAATAATAACAGTAATAATAATAAAAGTATAGTCAGGTATGGATTATAATAATAACAGTAATAATAAAAGTATAGTCAGGTATGTATTATAATAATAACAGTAATAATAAAAGTATAGTCAGGTATGGATTATAATAATAACAGTAATAATAATAAAAGTATAGTCAGGTATGGATTATAATAATAACAGTAATAATAAAAGTATAGTCAGGTATGTATTATAATAATAACAGTAATAATAAAAGTATAGTCAGGTATGGATTATAATAATAACAGTAATAATAAAAGTATAGTCAGGTATGGATTATAATAATAACAGTAATAATAATAAAAGTATAGTCAGGTATGGATTATAATAATAACAGTAATAATAAAAGTATAGTCAGGTATGTATTATAATAATAACAGTAATAATAAAAGTATAGTCAGGTATGGATTATAATAATAACAGTAATAATAAAAGTATAGTCAGGTATGTATTATAATAATAACAGTAATAATAAAAGTATAGTCAGGTATGGATTATAATAATAACAGTAATAATAATAAAAGTATAGTCAGGTATGGATTATAATAATAACAGTAATAATAAAAGTATAGTCAGGTATGTATTATAATAATAACAGTAATAATAAAAGTATAGTCAGGTATGTATTATAATAATAACAGTAATAATAAAAGTATAGTCAGGTATGGATTATAATAGTAACAGTAATAATAATAAAAGTATAGTCAGGTATGTATTATAATAATAACAGTAATAATAATAAAAGTATAGTCAGGTATGTATTATGATAGTAACAGTAATAATAATAAAAGATATATAATAATAATATAATAATAATAATAATAATAATGAAATAATAATGTGACGTTATAATCCTAATAAATAAATAAATCGTGTATCTTCTGGGTGTATGTAAACTTTTGACCACAACTGCAGCCTCTGGCACCTGTGCATTAGCCCCGCCTTCTTTGTAAACGTCACACCACTCCAGGGGATTGTGTCCAATCAGAGGGGAGGATGCGAGCAGAAAGTTGAGAGAGAGCGCGAGGTCATTTATGAGAGTCTAACCAGATTCCGTTATGTCCGTTACGGTTTTATTCGCTTTAACGGGATTAACTAAACAGAAAACGTTAACGGTTCGAAATAAGTCTCTTCAGCGAGTGGAGTTAACGAATTAACATTTTCCGTCCGAGTGTGAACGAGTTTAGGACTTTATTTTCGGTAAGTCCAGAAGCCTGGGTGACGGTTGGGATCTGAGGGACGGTTGACATCGACCGTTATTTATCGAGCCTCGCGAGCACAGGTGACGTCACACCTCGACTAAGGAGTAAAGCGCTTCTCCTCCAGCTTCTCCTCCGGTCTCTCCTCCGGTCTCTCCTGGAACTAAAGGCGATGGAGAACGGAGAGAAGGGGAACGGAGGCTACCCGGGGGAGGTGCAGCACTCACCGGGTTCCGCTACGATCCAGCCAGAGTCCAAGGTAAGACCCCCGAACCGTCCTTTCCCTCGCCCGTAAACAGCACACGCGCAGTCAGCACGCTCATCCATTCAGGCACTGAAACAGCTTCATCCTGGTCAGGGTCGTAGTGAAAACACTGTACACCAGCTAGTAATACACACACCGAGCCAGTTACTAATTCACAGCAAGGAGTAGAATTGGAGCAGTCACTCCACCGCAATCCACAGCTTGTAAAAGTGGGAGGCATTCATACGTAAAACATGCAGAAGGTGGATTGGCTGCTCCATATTGACCCTAAGTGTAAGTGATTGGGTGAGTGTTTTGGTTTAGTGGACTGTCCAGGGTGTTTTCCAGCCCTGCTCCCAATGTTTTCGGGTGGCACTGGACCCACCATGACATTGACCAGCTGTCAGCACGCTCATCCATTCAGGCACTAAAACAGCTTCATCCTGGTCAGGGTCGTAGTGGATACACTGTACACCAGCTAGTAATACACACACCGAGCCAGGAGTAGAATTGGAGCGGTCAATCCACCGCCTGCTTGGTTTTTTGGGATGTCGGAGAACATGCCAAAGTTATCAAGACCGATGTCTATGTGCAGCATTCATTCTACCTTCTTCGAGCTTCTTCTCAATACATAAAACATTCAGAAGGTGGATTGGCTGCTCCGTATTGATCCTAAGTGTGAGTGATTAGGTGAGTGTGTTGTCCCATGATGGTTTAATGGACTGTCCAGGGTGTGTTCCAGCCCTGCTCCCAATGTTTTCGGGTGGCACTGGACCCACCATGACATTGACCAGCTGTCAAAATGGATCCATTTGCATTTTACTGATAGTGTTGGGTTGTTGAGTCTCATAATTGGTCTCAGTCTCTTTGTTCCAGAGACCCTAATCAATCAATCCATGTTGGTTGTTTGTTTGATGCCAAATTTTCATGCAAAAAAAATCCCATAAGTAATTTTGTACTAACACAGCAGCCTAGTAAGCAAACCCACCACTGCTGAGACCTGGGTTCGAGTTTGATTTTAATATTTTATTGTGATTTTATTGTGACAACCATGCAGCAATGCAGAAATCAGATCTGAGTACAGAACGCTGCAAAGTTGCAACTTTAATTTACACTTTATTGCCAAAAGTATTCACTCATCCATCCAAATCATTGAATTCAGGTGTTCCAATCACTTCCATGGCCACAGGTGTATAAAACCCAGCACCTCGGCATGCAGACTGCTTCTACACACATTAGTGAAAGAACGGGTCGCTCTCAGGAGCTCAGTGAATTCCAGCATGGTACCGTGATGCCACCTGTGCAACAAGTCCAGTCGTGAAATTTCCTCACTACTAAATATTCCACAGTCGACTGTCAGTGCTATTATAACAAAGTGGGAGCGATTGAAAACGACAGCAACTCGGCCACGAAGTGTTACCACGTAAAGTGACAGAGCATCACCAAGGGCAATGCAAAGCGCCGGATGCATTGGTGTAAAGCACGCCGCCGCTGGACTCTAGACGCTTCTCCGTCTGGCGATCCGATGGAGGAGTCTGGGTTTGGTGGTTGCCAGGAGAACGGTACCTGTCTGACTGCATTGTGCCGAGTGTAAAGTTTGGTGGAGGGGGGATCATGGTGTGGGGTTGTTCTTCAGGAGTCGGGCTCGGCCCCTTAGTTCCAGTGAAAGGAACTTTTAATGCTTCAGCACACCAAGAGATTTTGGACAATTTCATGCTCCCGACTCTGTGGGAACAGTTTGGGGATGGCCCCTTCCTGTTCCAACATGACTGCGCACCAGTGCACAAAGCACAAGGTCCATAAAGACGTGGATGAGCCAGTTCGGTGTGGAAGAACTCGACTGGCCTGCACCTCAACCCGATAGATAGAACACCTTTGGGATGAATTAGAGCGGAGACTGTGAGCCAGGCCTTCTCGTCCAACATCAGTGTCTGACCTCACTAATGCGCTTCTGGAAGAACGGTCAAAAATTCCCATAAACACACTCCTAACTAAACCTTGTGGAAAGCCTTCCCAGAAGAGTTGAAGCTGTTATAGCTGTAAGGGTGGCGGCATCATATTAAACCTTATGGATTAAGAATGGGAGTCACTGAAGTTCATATGCGTGTGAAGGCAGACGAGCGAATACTTTTGGCAATATAGTTTATATGTACAGGTATTTTAATACACCGCCCCTCTTTACAAAAAGCGGTGTTTTTAAAACACCCCAGCCTGAACAACGGGTATCATATTCCCTCTTGACCCCCGACCGACTGTTTGACATTTCCTCTCTGCTTTCTTCTTTCAGCTTTCCTCCCTGTTTTCCCTTTGTGTCACACTGTTCTTCTTTAAAGGAATCTGATAGCAGTGATGCAGAAGGGATCAGACAAGTGCTCCAGGGAAGCTGCCTTCAAATCAGATCCCATCAAGTCTCTGTCTGTCTGTCTGTCTGTCTGTCAGCTGCTGTTGTGTTCCTATATCACTAGAATCAGATGGATATTTAGCTATCGATGTGTGTTTAATGATTAAAGAGTAATTTAACAATTTCACTCCCATCTGAATTGATGAGGTCAGTAGTCACACAGCTTCCCATGTGTGGCATTTCAGTACAGATTTTTAGCACAGCTATATTGTAGGTACTGTGTAAAAGTAATTGCCCCTTTTCTGTTATTGCATTGCCAGTCTGAATTACTTTTATTATATTGCAAAAAACACATTTATTTTCTGCACCCGCCCTCCAGTCACTTCCAATTTCCTACTGCAATTCTTCTGCCGCTTGCATCACCACATACTCTGTCAGAGGAGGGCAGCTGACTAGCACAATGCGCTCTGACACACGCGAAGTCAGGAGCCAGGACGAGTTGCTGTTGAAGCAACACTGACCCAGTTACTAATTCACAGCAAGGAGTAAAATTGGAGCAGTTAATCCACCCTCTACATGGTTTTGGGAGGTCGGAGAACATGCCAAAGTTATCAAGGCCGATGTTTCTGTGCAGCATTTACTCTGCCTTCTTCGAACTTGTGAAAGTGGGAGGCATTAATTCCCCCCAATACAAAAAAAACATGCAGAAGGTGGATTGGCTGCTCCGTATTGATCCTAAGTGTGAGTGATTAGGTGAGTGTGTTGTCCCACGATGGTTTAGTGGACTGTCCAGGGTGTGTTCCAGCCCTGCTCCCAATGTTTTCGGGTGGCACTGGACGCACCATGACATTGACCAGCTGTCTCTCTCTGTACACCAGCTAGTAATACACTCACAGAGCCAGTTACTAATTCCAGTTACTAAGAGGAGAAATCCTATCCAACTGAAAATGTTATATGCTGCATTAACCCGGTTATATAATTTTGAAAGGGGGAGGGGGTCCTGGAGATGTAGTCAGCTCTCCAAAATGTTATTTATAAAATCTTGAGATTAATCTGTATTTTGTTTCTAGATTATCAGCTATATAAATAACATGTATAGATTATAAATTCAGCTTTTCTGCAGTTTTTAGATTTCAGGATCCTAGAAGGATTAGTGCATTTAGAATGTTCAAAATCCTTTTAATGACTTTGTGTGTGTGCATACACGTGTTTAAAACATGGCATGCTATCATTAATTTATCTGTGCATCTCCAACATGCTATTTTTAGTCCATCCGCTTCATGCTGCACAGACAAAGCTACCCTCGCTAAGCTAGTTTGCGCGCGTGTTCCTCCGACGGTCCTAAAATGTTATTGCGAAAGGTTGAACAAACACCCAGATCCTTTATTTTGCAAATGTCAGAGAGGAGCTGATGTTTCTCTTGTTCATCAGTGATTTTCCTCTGGCTAACTTTCCATGAATTCTGTATTTGCCTCGTCTCTTTTGTATTGTGGTGGCACGAACCACAATGATCTGACAAGCACAGATGAGACCTGTGATACTCATTTATGAATTATTATCACAATATTATCGGTCTTTACTTCTACAATACAGTATATGCTGGTTTACATTTTTCTTTCTTGTGTTTTCTTCCCTTCAGCTGCAGAAACTGAAGCGCTCTCTCTCCTTCAAATCAGTTATGAGGAGCAAAAGTGTGGAGAACTTCTTCCAGCGAGCCAACATGGAAACCCTGCCCACAGATAACATCATTACCATAGAGGCCCCATCCGTTGACATGCAGTCGCCCAGTCATGAATACCATCTCACCTTTGACAGATCGCCGTCCATCAGCCCGAACCCGTCTCTGTCGTCCCGTTCACCATCGCTGAGCCCGTCCCAGTCGGTCAACTCCAAATCCACGCCCACTCCCCACCCGCAGAGAACGCATTGTTTCCTGGAATACGTGTTCCGCCGACCCACTGTCTGCCAGCAATGCAAGCAAATAATCACAGGTATACCTGCCCACTAAGGGGGCAAATTAGGTCAAAACATCCAGTCTTCTCTGATCAGATTTAAAAAGCATCCCTATAACATCATGCTACCACCCCCACACTTTACACTGTTGATGATGTTGTAGGGCAGTTGTACCCTAGCGCTTAAGGTACTGGTCTAGTAATTGAAAGGTCACTGGTTCAAGTCAAGTCAACTTTATTTATATAGCGCTTTTTACAATAGACATTGTCTCAAAGCAACTAAACAAAATCCAGGACCAACAGATACAACAACCCCTACTGAGCAAGCCGAGGGCGACTGTGGCAAGGAAAAACTCCCTTAAAATTACAGGAAGAAACCTTGAGAGGAACGAGACTCAGCAGGGACCCCCGTCCTCTTTGGGTGGCCTGGAGGATACTTTAAATAAGTAGGATTTACACAAATCATACAGACACAGAATTAAATGAACTAAAAGTTATAACTGGCGATAAATAAATCAGAAACAGGCGTTGATAAGCTGGAATATAAAAACAAACAAACACAAACAAGCACAAACGCGCTTCGTTCGGACAAAAACGGCTGTAATTCTGGACGAAAAAAGGTGTTTATGCGCTGGAGTACAAAAACAACCAAACACAAACGCGCTTCCTACGGACAGAAAATGGTTTTAACTCTCCACAAAAACAACCAAACACAAACGCGCTTCGTGCGGACAGAAAACGGTTTTTATTCTGGATGAATAAGGTGTTTATGCGCTGGAATACAAAACAAACAGACAAAAATGGGCTTCGTTCGGACGCCGGTAGCAGAAGTTTCCTAGTAACAGACTTCGAAAACAAGCAGGGATTTACGTTAGGAAACACAAGCGCTTTTTTTACGATAGACAAAATAAAACTCTATATTAACTACAAGCGGAAGATTAACGTTTAAATTATACGTTTAAAGTACAGTAATCCCTCGCTATATCGCGCTTCGACTTTCGCGGCTTCACTCTATCGCGGATTTTATATGCAAGCATGTCTAAATATAAATCGCTGGTTCGTGGATTTCTGCGGACAAGGAGTCTTTTTATTTCTGATACACGCTTCCTCAGTTGGTTTGCCCAGTTGATTTCATACACGGGACGCTATTGGCGGATGGATGAGAAGCTACCCAATCAGAGCACGCGGTTAAGTATCCTGGGTGCTGATTGGCTCAGCGAAGGAGAGACGCGTTAGATTCCGCTTTATGCTGTATAACTGTGCGGGAAATGTTTATAAGAGTGTGGGAGGGTTTATAAGGGCTTAAAATATATAAAAATAACCATATAAACGGATTACTGTATACGTATATAAAAAGTTATTTCGCTACAAACAAACGAACAACTAGGCTACAGTCTCAGCGTGCGCACCCCGCCAGGTCGCCACTGTTGGGCCCTTGAGCAAGGCCCTTAAACCTCAGTTGCTTAGACAATATACTGTCACAGTACTGTAAGTTGTTTTGGATAGCAAAGCAAGCATTTGCTAAATGTAAATGTGCATTGTTCGATTCACACCACACATACCAAGCTAAAGGTTTTACTTTTTGCCACCTTGTGATGCAGCTCATATGCAAGGCCCTTCAAATCCAAAACGTCCAACTTGGGGACAGTTGGTGTCACTGTAGCCTTTCTGACAGGTGTCCTTTTACTTGCTTGCCTAGATTAAATGTAGAGATGTGGCCTGACTTGGCATGTGGCTGTAGATTAATTTTCCTCATTTTAAATATAAGCTACCAGCCCTTTCTTCTCCCTCTTCCTCTATGCTTTTTCAGGAGAGGTTTAAATGCTTCTTTGTCTTCATTTCAGTTTGTTTTGTGAATAGTCGGTACCATACTGACATGCCTTTCTGTCTGTAGGGAACTCGAAGCAGGGTTTGCGATGCAAGACATGTAAGCTGGGAGCTCATTTATGGTGCTCGTCTGAACTTTCACAGCAGATTTGCGACGGAAAGGTGAGTCTCTGCATACATAGATTTAAAAGGAAAGGTGTAGGGGGGGGGGGGGGGGGGGGGGGGGGTTAGTACAACACATTGGTGTTTATAATTCATTTCATATGTGGCATTTAGCATATGCTTTTATCCAAAGTAATTATTACCGGATACAATTTGAGCAACTGAGGGCTTTGCTCAGGAGCCCAACAGTGGCAACGTGGGCTTGAACCGGCAACCTTCTGTTCACTGGTACAGTGCCTTAACTGCTGAGCTATATAGAATCAGCTGATGGTGATTCCTCATGGTTCATGTGCTGAATGCAGCAGATCTGATCAGCATCAAGACCTGGGTGACTTTGGGGCCAAAGCAACTCCCAAACAGCAGGGGGTGTCACAGGCAGCAGTGGCGATTACTTACCCACAGTGGTCTGAGGAGAGACTACATGTGTGGTTTACTGGGGGACTAAATGGTATCTGGATGGTAACATTTTGGTCTTGAGGTCTTATGGAGTCTATTCTACATCATATTAGGCCAGTGGTCATGCAAGATAACTGAGAGTCCCTATTAACAGCAGCTTACAAAAGCATTTTCATTAGTGATGAATAGCTGGTTTATTCAGACATGCAGCAACATACACCGATCAGCCATAACATTAAAACCACCTCCTTGTTTCTACACTCACTGTACATTTATCAGCTCCACTTACCATATAGAAGCACTTTGTCGTTCTACAATTACTGACTGTAGTCCATCTGTTTCTCTGCATGCTTTATTAGCCCCCTTTCATGCTGCTCTTCAATGGTCAGGACCCCCACAGAGCAGGTATTATTTAGGTGGTGGATCATTCTCAGCACTGCAGTGACACTGACATGGTGGTGGTGTGTTAGTGTGTGTTGTGCTGGTATGAGTGGATCAGACACAGCAGCGCTGCTGGAGTTTTTAAATACCGTGTCCACTCACTGTCCACTCTATTAGACACTCCTACCTAGTCGGTCCACCTTGTAGATGTAAAGTCAGAGACGATCGCTCATCTATTGCTGCTGTTTGAGTCGGTCATCTTCTAGACCTTCATCAGCGGTCACAGGACGCTGCCCACGGGGCGCTGTTGGCTGGATATTTTAGGTTGGTGGACTATTCTCAGTCCAGCAGTGAATAGTGAGGTGTTTAAAAACTCCAGCAGCGCTGCTGTGTCTGATCCACTCATACCAGCACAACACACACTAACACACCACCACCATGTCAGTGTCACTGCAGTGCTGAGAATGATCCACCACCTAAATAATACCTGCTCTGTGGTGGTCCTGTGTGGGTCCTGACCATTGAAAAGCAGCATGAAAGGGGCTAACAAAGTATGCAGAGGAACAGATGGACTACAGTCAGTAATTGTAGAACTAAAAAGTGCTTCTATATGGTGGGGCTGATAAAATGGACAGTGAGTGCAGAAACAAGGAGGTGGTTTTAATGTTATGGCTGATCAGTGGTTATTCTGTATTCAGATATAGAACAACAGATAAAGGAACAACAGAAAAATGAATCATGATCATATCTGTCCTTCTCCCCTGATCAGTCATGGTTCGACCTGTGGTTCTGGTTCTGGTTCTGGTTCTATGTGGTTTTATGTGCATGATACCCCCTTGTCCTAGATGACTCAGTATAGGATACAGACAATATCCCGAATGAGCTTAAAACTCGGATGTGAGGGTGACTATGGTTCATGTGTAGCTCTGCTAACCCTGAGCTTTTGTTTTTGCTCGCTTTAAAGTGACTCACTCACTCGTTCACTCCCTCTCTCTCTCTCTCTCTCTCTCTCCGAGCATCATCTCAGGCTTTTATCACTGCTCTCTCCCCGTCTCATTAGCAGCGCAGACAGTGGTGCAGAAATGGCTTGTAATCCACAGATGGGCTGCATTCATTACCACGTTCAGCTGAATTAAATAAACGTATTTATTCCCAAGAAAGCAATGAGTTGCTTAAAGGACAGGCATCAAATTACCATCACACAGCTGCAGCAGCAGCAGCAATTCGAATAAAATACAGAGAAGGATTTGGTGACAAGTGATGGATTAAGAGAAAAGAAAATAAAACACACACAAGAGTTATTAACTGTTGAGAAATGCTGTTCACAGATTTCTGCCCCTGAATGATTGTCACCTTTACGAGGAACTTTATCATTTAGACACGTTTTTAGTAAAGACCTGGGAATGTCAACAATTTACAAGATTCATTTTCATCTTGTTTATTACCTGCTTGATTTAATTTTTGGCAGTTAATTAAGTCAGTGCTGCAACGATTTTTGCACGTGGATGGAGCAGTTTGTTTTGTTTCTTTTGGTAAAAAATTGAGCTCTGTATGTTAGTTAGGATTCAATTCAGTGATCCAAAATCACTATACAGTCGACCCTTGACTTACGAATGTAATGGGTTCTGAACGGCTGTTCTTAAGTCAAAATGTTCGTTAGTTAAAACCTATTTTTCCATAAGAAATAATGTAAATAGAATTAATCCGTGCCAGACCTCCTAAACCCCCCCCCCTTACCCCTAACCTCTCTAATGTCTTAAATGCTCTTATATGTTATAAATATGAGTATATTTTCCCTTAAATCTTAAATTATAGAATAGACATTCCTGTAATAAACAATAATAAACAACAATACACAGTAGTACTGTACATAAACACACATCACATTTCAGTACAGTACGTGTGCTGTATCATACACCATAATACATTTCCTTCTTTTTATATAAAATATTAGAGATGGAACGATCGATCGGCTATAAATCGATATCGGCCGATTTTTAATCAAAATATGCTATCGGCGATATTTCCCAAATGTAGCCGATCCGATCATGTGATATATAAAGATCACCTCCGTGTTAAGCTTAACAGCTCAGTGGATTGATCCAGACTTTGAGCTACAAAGCACCAACCATCACATCACCATTCATCAACCATCGTGAAAGCTCTTCACCACCTAAAATAACATAATTTACGTTGTGCATCATACATAGTTCAGGATCATCTCCTCTGACTGACAGAAAACTTTTAGCTCCACAGACGGAACGAGTCTGACTCGGTTACAGATCTGTGGTAATAGCGGTTTAATGAAGCTTTTTAATGTAAGAGAGTCACACAAAATGTTCTGTAGTAGCTGGTGTTTATTTAAAACCACGACATTTAATTAATAACAGTAAACACGGAGAGATAACTGAGAAGAGAAACTTACGCTTCACATAAAATGAACTGACTCATGAATCACTTATATCGATACTGTGAACAGAGCGCACACACGTCAATGCTTCCGTCAGCGGTTTATCTTCACTGTTAGACCTGTTTTTAAGGTTTTTTCAGACTGACCTGTATAACATCTAACGTGCGCGTGTGTGTGTGTGCGTGATCAGTTACACTAATGAGATATGTCTCCTGTGGGTGAAAAATGAATCGCTTTAATTTTAGAAGTAAAAAAATCTCGCGATGCCGCCACACCCCCTGGTCAGGCACTCGCGCCTCACAGGTTGAACCCCCCCATCGGCATCGGCTATCGGCCGATCGCTCTGAAAAGAAACCGGAGATCGAAATCGGCGTCAAAAACCCTGATCGGTACATCTCTAGAAAATATATCTACCAGAAACAACAGTAACTCTCATATTTCTCTATTATTTCCTTCTTTATTTCAGTAGTGTTGTATTTTGTAGGTGTAACTGCACAAAAGAAAGAATACTTTACTGAGCCGAATTCCTTCTTCTCTCTCACTCACTGTCCCCTCTGTCTGATACACAGTGACACCTACTGGCAGGAGTAATTATACAACAACAAATAGTAATAGATTTGTTCATTTACTCAACACTACGCTCTCTCTTCACCTTCTTTGAGGCCATTTTAATATTGAATTTTACTTGAATATTGAATATTTTTATAAAATATAAAGAAAACACCGGAAAAACACCGTCCGCTCTCCGAATGTTCGCTCACTGTATATATATAGGGAGAGACGGTTGGAGTCAACTTGTTCGTGACGTCACGTGTTTCGCGAATTTCGGTTCGTAATCCGAAATTTGTTTGCACGTTAAGTTGAAAAAAATCGTTCGTAACCTAAAATGTTCATATGGTAAACCGTTCGTAACTCAAGGGTCGACTGTATACAAATATGCAATAACAATAAGGGAGCAGTAACATTTTGACAATACTGTATAGTAATGTGAGATTTATTTTCAGTTGTGCATAATGTTAAACAAAAAAGAGGCCAAACATGTTTATACCTCTTGTATTTGTAAATCTAGCCATATAAGAACAGCAGGGGACAAACTTTATTTTGTATCTGTACAAATCAGTACAAGGATTTATATATATATATATTATTTTGTTTATGCATTTTCTCCCTTTTTTCTCCCTTTTAAGCGCCCGATTGCGTCATGCTTCCTCTCCACCAATGCCAATCCCCTCTCTGATTGAGGAGAACGAAGCTAACCCACTCCCCCTCCGACACGTGGGCAGCAGCCGTATGCATCTCGTCACCTACACTTTGACGAGTGCAGTGCGGATCAGCAATGTGTAAGGAGAGACACGCCCTGACAGCACTCTTTTCCCATCTCTGTGCAGATGCAGATGTACAGTGTATCACAAAAGTGAGTACACCCCTCACATTTCTGCAGATATTTAAGTATATCTTTTCATGGGACAACACTGACAAAATGACACTTTGACACATTGAAAAGTAGTCTGTGTGCAGCTTATATAACAGTTTAAATTTATTCTTCCCTCAAAATAACTCAATATACAGCCATTAATGTCTAAACCACCGGCAACAAAAGTGAGTACACCCCTTAGTGAAAGTTCCTGAAGTGTCAATATTTTGTGTGGCCACCATTATTTCCCAGAACTGCCTTAACTCTCCTGGGCATGGAGTTTACCAGAGCTTCACAGGTTGCCACTGGAATGCTTTTCCACTCCTCCATGATGACATCACGGAGCTGGCGGATATTCGAGACTTTGCGCTCCTCCACCTTCCGCTTGAGGATGCCCCAAAGATGTTCTATTGGGTTTAGGTCTGGAGACATGCTTGGCCAGTCCATCACCTTTACCCTCAGCCTCTTCAATAAAGCAGTGGTCGTCTTAGAGGTGTGTTTGGGGTCATTATCATGCTGGAACACTGCCCTGCGACCCAGTTTCCGGAGGGAGGGGATCATGCTCTGCTTCAGTATTTCACAGTACATATTGGAGTTCATGTGTCCCTCAATGAAATGTAACTCCCCAACACCTGCTGCACTCATGCAGCCCCAGACCATGGCATTCCCACCACCATGCTTGACTGTAGGCATGACACACTTATCTTTGTACTCCTCACCTGATTGCCGCCACACATGCTTGAGACCATCTGAACCAAATAAATTAATCTTGGTCTCATCAGACCATAGGACATGGTTCCAGTAATCCATGTCCTTTGTTGACATGTCTTCAGCAAACTGTTTGCAGGCTTTCTTGTGTAGAGACTTCAGAAGAGGCTTCCTTCTGGGGTGACAGCCATGCAGACCAATTTGATGTAGTGTGCGGCGTATGGTCTGAGCACTGACAGGCTGACCCCCCACCTTTTCAATCTCTGCAGCAATGCTGACAGCACTCCTGCGCCTATCTTTCAAAGACAGCAGTTGGATGTGACGCTGAGCACGTGCACTCAGCTTCTTTGGACGACCAACGCGAGGTCTGTTCTGAGTGGACCCTGCTCTTTTAAAATGCTGGATGATCTTGGCCACTGTGCTGCAGCTCAGTTTCAGGATGTTGGCAATCTTCTTGTAGCCTTGGCCATCTTCATGTAGCGCAATAATTCGTCTTTTAAGATCCTCAGAGAGTTCTTTGCCATGAGGTGCCATGTTGGAACTTTCAGTGACCAGTATGAGAGAGTGTGAGAGCTGTACTACTAAATTGAACACACCTGCTCCCTATGCACACCTGAGACCTAGTAACACTAGCGAGTCACATGACATTTTGGAGGGAAAATGACAAGCAGTGCTCAATTTGGACATTTAGGGGTGTAGTCTCTTAGGGGTGTACTCACTTTTGTTGCCGGTGGTTTAGACATTAATGGCTGTATATTGAGTTATTTTGAGGGAAGAATAAATTTACACTGTTATATAAGCTGCACACAGACTACTTTTCATTGTGTCAAAGTGTCATTTTGTCAGTGTTGTCCCATGAAAAGATATACTTAAATATCTGCAGAAATGTGAGGGGTGTACTCACTTTTGTGATACACTGTAGTTATGAGAGAGAGACCCCATCCGGCTTTTTTATTTAATATCCCACCACTATCTAACAGGCCAGTCGTTGTTTATGTGGCTGCTCAGCCCGTCCGGCAGGCAGAGCTGAGCTGAGACTCGATACGATGTATTCGAGATCCCGACTGTGGTGTTCAGCGTGTGTTTTTACCGCTGCGCCACCTGAGCGGCCAGTACAAGGTTTTCATTACTACATAAGAAAGTTGAATATTACATGAACTTTAGAAGCTCCACCGAGAGTAAAGGATGCACACACACGAGCACACAGAGATGGTTTCGCATGTAATAAAGATCTGCACTCCTCTTTTGGTGTTTTTGTGTGACCGTTCAGATCAGCATCAGACATCAACTCCAAAAATTGAAGGTTGAAAAAAGACCTCAAGCAGCACAAGTTTCCAGTGCACAAACTCAACTTATTTATAATCTTTATTGATAATTAATGATAATTATAATGAAAATGAATGATAATTATTTCTTGTCTGATTAAAAAGCCTGAAACGTTGGAGTTTACAGGGTAAAAACTAAAGCGCTGCTGCTTTACCTAAGACGCATCTTCACTTATTGAGTTATAAATCGCTTTGCTGTTTAATGTGTCACTGCTGAGACTTTATTGAGTAATAAATCTTCAGGGTTTCGATTGAACTGCTACGGACTGAATGAGTCTGGGGAGACAGAGAGATTAAAACCAGGAAGCATGTGGATGGACTCTGATGGTTTGTAACTTGATGGTTATTGCGATTGAGTTCTTGCTGAGGATGGGAGCAGGATAACACATTTTCTCTGACATGAGTGCCACTGTCATCTACTTTTTTTCTTCTGACCAGTCGCAAATTCTTTAACTCATTTAGAGAAACATGCTACACTCTCTGTGGAAAGGATGTGAGTTTCTGCTCATTCCTCCCTGCCTTCTGTCTCTGAAGCGCCGGCCAGATTGGTAGCACCAGCAAGACTTGAACTTGAGTCTTGGGGTTTGGTTTCCTCCTACCTTTGATTATACAGTTTTTCTGCATTTGATTGGTAATTGAGCGGCACGGTGGCTTATTGGCTAGCACTGTCGAGAAGGTCCTGGGTTCAAACATGAGACTTTCTTTTATTCCTCCTGTGTGCAGTTCTGATGCTCATCTGTTGAACCGTACCAGACACCACAGCATTTATGTTCTCTGGCATCAATGAGTCTTGGCTGCCCAACACCCTGTCAGTGGTTCATGGCTCATCCCTCTTCGAACCACTGTTGGTGGGCGCCTCTGTCGAGGGGTGGCTGCCTCTGACACCACAAAGTCCCTCAGGTCTTTATCCTGATCAGATCTGCTGAATTTAACACCTGAACTACAAGTAACCTCCATCAGTCCAATGTTTAATAGATCCCTCACATGCACGCATCACTGGTACAAAATAGCCATTACCATGCACATATTTGAGGGTGTTCCTAATGTTTTAGCCCATCAGTGTATTATTATAGTTTTATAGCTTTTAAAAACAATAATATTGTTTTTTAAAAACTATAATAGCTAGTTTTGCTACTGCATATGCAAACTCACACTGCAGATTCACAAAACAAACAGCTGTAAACCTCTCTCTCTCTCTCTCTCCCTCTCTATCTCTCTCTCTCTCTCTCTCTCTCTCTCTCTCTCTCTTTAAGATCTTTTCTGCTTTGTCTTGCATTTTTATGTCAGTATCAGCAGTTTAAGAATACCGCTGAGCTCTGCTTTGGATACTGCACTCTTTCTCTAGTTCTTTCTAGCTACTTTTTTTTTTAAACAAGAGACACATAGAGAACATCAGCTGATAGACTACTGCAGTCGTTTCCAACCTTTCTGTCCTTTACTGCAGTCGTTTCCAACCTTTCTGTCCTTTACTGCAGTCGTTTCCAACCTTTCTGTCCTTTACTGCAGTCGTTTCCAACCTTTCTGTCCTTTACTGCAGTCGTTTCCAACCTTTCTGTCCTTTACTGCAGTCGTTTCCAACCTTTCTGTCCTTTACTGCAGTCGTTTCCAACCTTTCTGTCCTTTACTGCAGTCGTTTACAACCTTTCTGTCCTTTACTGCAGTCGTTTTAACCTTTCTGTCCTTTACTGCAGTCGTTTTAACCTTTCTGTCCTTTACTGCAGTCGTTTCCAACCTTTCTGTCCTTTACTGCAGTCGTTTTAACCTTTCTGTCCTTTACTGCAGTCGTTTCCAACCTTTCTGTCCTTTACTGCAGTCGTTTCCAACCTTTCTGTCCTTTACTGCAGTCGTTTCCAACCTTTCTGTCCTTTACTGCAGTCGTTTTAACCTTTCTGTCCTTTACTGCAGTCGTTTTAACCTTTCTGTCCTTTACTGCAGTCGTTTCCAACCTTTCTGTCCTTTACTGCAGTCGTTTCCAACCTTTCTGTCCTTTACTGCAGTCGTTTTAACCTTTCTGTCCTTTACTGCAGTCGTTTTAACCTTTCTGTCCTTTACTGCAGTCGTTTTAACCTTTCTGTCCTTTACTGCAGTCGTTTCCAACCTTTCTGTCCTTTACTGCAGTCGTTTTAACCTTTCTGTCCTTTACTGCAGTCGTTTCCAACCTTTCTGTCCTTTACTGCAGTCGTTTTAACCTTTCTGTCCTTTACTGCAGTCGTTTCCAACCTTTCTGTCCTTTACTGCAGTCGTTTTAACCTTTCTGTCCTTTACTGCAGTCGTTTTAACCTTTCTGTCCTTTACTGCAGTCGTTTTAACCTTTCTGTCCTTTACTGCAGTCGTTTCCAACCTTTCTGTCCTTTACTGCAGTCGTTTTAACCTTTCTGTCCTTTACTGCAGTCGTTTCCAACCTTTCTGTCCTTTACTGCAGTCGTTTTAACCTTTCTGTCCTTTACTGCAGTCGTTTCCAACCTTTCTGTCCTTTACTGCAGTCGTTTTAACCTTTCTGTCCTTTACTGCAGTCGTTTCCAACCTTTCTGTCCTTTACTGCAGTCGTTTTAACCTTTCTGTCCTTTACTGCAGTCGTTTTAACCTTTCTGTCCTTTACTGCAGTCGTTTTAACCTTTCTGTCCTTTACTGCAGTCGTTTTAACCTTTCTGTCCTTTACTGCAGTCGTTTCCAACCTTTCTGTCCTTTACTGCAGTCGTTTCCAACCTTTCTGTCCTTTACTGCAGTCGTTTCCAACCTTTCTGTCCTTTACTGCAGTCGTTTTAACCTTTCTGTCCTTTACTGCAGTCGTTTTAACCTTTCTGTCCTTTACTGCAGTCGTTTTAACCTTTCTGTCCTTTACTGCAGTCGTTTCCAACCTTTCTGTCCTTTACTGCAGTCGTTTCCAACCTTTCTGTCCTTTACTGCAGTCGTTTCCAACCTTTCTGTCCTTTACTGCAGTCGTTTCCAACCTTTCTGTCCTTTACTGCAGTCGTTTCCAACCTTTCTGTCCTTTACTGCAGTCGTTTTAACCTTTCTGTCCTTTACTGCAGTCGTTTCCAACCTTTCTGTCCTTTACTGCAGTCGTTTTAACCTTTCTGTCCTTTACTGCAGTCGTTTTAACCTTTCTGTCCTTTACTGCAGTCGTTTTAACCTTTCTGTCCTTTACTGCAGTCGTTTTAACCTTTCTGTCCTTTACTGCAGTCGATGGGACGATCGATCGGCTATGAATCGGTATCGGCCGATTTTTAATCAAAATATGCTATCGGCGATCGGCGATATTTCCTAAAAGTAGCCGATCCGATCACGTTAAGTTAACAGCTCAGTGGATTGATCCAGACTTTGAGCTACGAAGCACCAACCATCACATCACCATTCATCAACAATCGTACAGAAACCATCGTCAAAGCTCTTACGATGTAATTTTGCTGATTGTAATATTTACTTTAAAAAGATAATTCAACCTGGTCACATCTGAGTGGATTCTATCAGCACGTTATATAAACTCCTGGTTCACTTTGGTAAATCGTGAGCGGTTCTTACTTGTGATGTAGATGAGAACAGAAACGTTACAGAGCCAATCAGAGGCAAAAGTTTATTTATTACCAAATTCATTAGTTCAGGATCATCTGCTGAACTTTTAGAAAACTTTTAGCTCCTTAGACGGAACGAGTCTGACTCGGTTACAGATCTGTGGTAATATCAGTGTAATGAAGCTTTTTAATGTAAGAGAGTCACACAGAATGTTCTGTAGTAGCTGGTGTTTATTTAAAACCACGACATTTAATTAATAACAGTAAACACGGAGAGATAACTGAGAAGAGAAACTTACGCTTCACATAAAAACGAATCAACTCATGAATCAATGAATCACTTATAGCGATACTGTGAACAAAGCGTCTCTTCTAAAGGCACAAACACACACACACACACACACACACACACGCGCGCTCCGGTTTATCTTTACTGTGAGGCTCTTTTTAAGTTTATTTACTGCTTTATTTAAAAGGAAAGACATGGAGGTTATGTATGAAACAAAACATCTGACAAATGACCCCCTTGACCGTGGCAGCACATGTTCACTCTTTTGATGAGATTTTCCATGACACGTTGACATAATTGCTGAAAAATTTCAGCAGTGTTGTGTCGAATTTCTTCTTTGAGGTCCTCAATGGATTGTGGTTTGCTGGTGTACGCTTTATCCTTAAGATAACCCCAAAGAAAGAAGTCTAACGGCGTCAAGTCACATGATCTTGGCGGCCAATTCACATCACCATTTTAATTTTTACAATTTATATGTGTTGTTCGATTGTGTACCTTTTCATGATTTAACCTCAACGTTTACTAATGACAGCAATTTAAAAATCTCTAACTCAGTTCATTTTGGTACACCCTGTATTAAGTATACAGTATATTAAATATTTTATAAATCTGTAACCAAGCTTTGGCACCAGGATCGTCTAAATTTGTCATGCCAACAAAGCTGTGTTTAAATTGAATAGAATTCAATTGAAAATAAACGCTGGACTATCACTGTGAAAATATCAAAAACTTATAAGCTGGAGCTGAAGTGTGTAATCAAAGACTTAAAGTCAAGGAGTGTACATTTACATTTTCAGCATTTAGCAGATGCTTTTATCCAAAGCGACTTACACAATGAGCAATTGAGGGTTAAGGGCCTTGCTCAGGGACCCAACAGTGGCAACTTGGTGGTGGCGGGGTTTGAACCGGCAACCTTCTGTTTACTAGTGCAGTACCTTAACCACTGAGCTATCACTGGTGTAGATGTAGTGTAGAGTGTAGATGATTTAAGGGGTGTAGATAAGGTTTTAGTGACGGTGTTCCATGATGGAATTTTGTAAGCTGTAAACCAGATAAGCATCAGTATAGAAAATTCATTTTAGTAGAGATCTGGGACATGAAGGGAGACTAGCAAAACATCTAGTAACCAATTTTAACCCTCACCTTATCATTCTATTATTCATCTGCTTTCTGTCCATTTTTCCCCTTCTTCTTCCCGGTCTTTACTTCCATCCTTCATTTCTAATGTATACCAGTCGGGGGCCTTCAAGAGGAACTTCAGCTCTCCTCTGCTTACTAATGAACGGTTTGCTGTCACCATGGAAGCCACGGCCACTCCAGGTGAGAAGTCGCTGCCTCCTGATTTCATGTGTGTTTAAAGCTTTACATGTACAACAGATACAGGAAGTATTCAAACCCCTTGTCGTTTTGCTCACTATGTGCTGTAGATTTGATTTTAAATTAATATTTTGCCATATTTACCATCAATCTGCAATTAATCACCCAGACTTACAAAATTAAAACATGTTTTAGAGTTTTTTGAAAATAATAATTAATAAAAAATGGAACTCTCTTATTCACAAAAGTATTTAGACCCTCTTTCAATGCTAGAAGCTCCTTGCAGCACTTACAGACCAAAGTCTTCTTGGATGCGTCTCCACAAGCTTTGCTACTTCATGACAGATCCTCTTAAGCTCCATAAGATTGGATGGGTAGCATCTTTGAATTGCCGCTTACTGGTCTCTCCACAGACGTGTGATGGGGTTTAAGTCTCATTTCAGCACAGAACTTGTTGCATTCTTTCTTACCTTCTAACCTTCGTGACCAGTTTCCTTGCACAGATGCACGATTCAGGGTGTGTGAATAAGTTTTGAATCCTCTGCCTCTGTATAGTGCTGTGTTATTGTGTGTGTGTGTGTGTGTGTGTGTGTGTGTGTGTAGAACAGGGAAGATCTGCAGTAGATCCCATCTATGAAGCTCTGCGATATGGAACATCACTGGCACAAATGAGTCGAACAAGTTTCAGCAACATCTCGGAGTCCCCCTGTCATCAGGTAAGACCGCATCAAGGTCCTGCCTTTATCGTCAGACTTTATTGAGAAGCTGTGGCCAAAATTATTCTGAAAAACCCTTCAGAAGGGCACAATGGGTGTCTGGGTGGTGTAGCTGTCTATTACACTGACAACTGAGTTCACTCCTTAGTGGTGCCACCAGGCTGGTCGGGTGCTCTACAGACATAGTTGGGTACGCCATCACCTCATTACTGCTGCAATTTGCATCAACACCCCCTTGCAGACGCCTTTATCCAAAGCGACTTACAGTAGTGTTACAGTATACGGTCAGTGGTGGGGCTTGAACCAGCGACCTTTTGATTACTAGTCCTGTACCTTAACCACTAGGCTACAACTGCCCTAAATACTTTTGCTATTGTTATGCTTCTCTGTTACTATCCATAGTGTCTGTCCTATTCATCACATTGTCATCATGTATGCTCCCCTCTCTTCATCTCCTACTGTTTCCATTCAGCTCATGTTCTGTGTCCTGTCATTCATTTCCTCTTACTCACCTCTCTCCTCTCATTCTGTCTCACTGTTATTATTCTTAACTTTCATACTTTGTGTCTTGCGATGTCTGTTGACCTTTGTCTGTCCCTCTCTCTCTCTGTAGAGTGATGGAGGAGACGGGAAAATGGACAGTGAGCCCATAGCTGAAGAAGAATTTGCTCCTGACTCTGAAGGTAAAACCTTATAAAGAGACTTTATTAGAAGCAGCGGTCCTGACCGTACATTCTTTCATTATTTTATTAGCTACATCTAACATACAGATGAACTTTATGGGTGTATGATTACTGCTTGTAGCCCATCTTGCTCTGTACACTTTTGTAACCTCCTATAGCCCTCCATAGGACCACCACTGATGAGTTGTTCTTTAGGTTATAGATCATTCTCAGCACTGCAGTGACACTGACCTGGTAATGATACGACATCCTACAAAATATTCCCCAGGCCACCCATGTAGGATGGGTCCCTGTTGAGTCTGGTTTCTCTTAACGTTTCTTCCTTGTAATTTTAAGGGAGTCTGTCCCGGATGCTGTGCAGTTGCTTTGAGACGATGTCTATTGTAAAAAGGGCTATACAAATAAATGTGACTTCATTTTATATGGTAGCGTGTGCCAACAGTGTCCTGTGATCATAAATTGTCTAACTGTCTACCTACAAGCAGTGCTGACAGGGTATTTGTTCCTAATAAAGAGGCCAGTAGCAGGATTTAAAAACCCCAACACTGCTGCACTAGTTTAGGGTGCGCTTACTTTTTCACAAGGCTGACATTGTGGGTCTGTTCAAAAACCTAGTGAGCTGCCTTCCTGATCAGCTGCCTCAGTAGAGAGGATTCTAATAAGACATGGAACTCATAAGGCAGATTATTTAGACGCACTACTTATACAGAGTTAGCCTCAGTCAACCGACCGGATGAGGCGGCACAACCCGGCTAACGTCTCCCTCCGTGTACCGAAAACGGTTAAACTGTCCCTGACGAACCTGAATTTACAAATAAACGACACTTGTGCACCTTTATACAGATTAAACATCAATGAGAATTTATTTACATTTGAAAAGAACTCCGTTGGTTGCGCCGCATTCGTCCACCGTGTTTACATTTTCTGTGAGAAAAGTCGTGCCGCACTGAATGCCGGGGTTTCCTTCAGCGCTGAAGAAGCATCAGACGCTCCCTCGTTCTTCAGTCAGATCATCACTCAGAATTAAGGCGCCTCAGCCGCTCAGGTGGCGCAGCGGTAAAAACAAACGCTGGAATCGGAGCTGGATCACGAATACATCGTATCGAATCTCAGCTCTGCCTGCCGTCTAAGGCTGAGCGGCCACATGAACAACGATCGGCCTGTTGTTCAGATATGGGCGGGACTAAGCCGGATAGGGTCTCTCTCTCATAACTAAAGCAATTACGACCTC
Source organism: Trichomycterus rosablanca (assembly GCF_030014385.1). NCBI lineage: Eukaryota > Metazoa > Chordata > Actinopteri > Siluriformes > Trichomycteridae > Trichomycterus > Trichomycterus rosablanca. The sequence goes on along the minus strand of NC_085997.1, from coordinate 36,542,692 downwards.
CGTACACAGCGCTGAGCTGCACCGCACTCGTCAAAGTGTAGGTGACGAGATGCATACGGCTGCTGCCCACGTGTCGGAGGGGGCGTGGGTTAGATTCGTTCTCTTCAGTCAGAGTGGGGATCGGCATTGGTGGAGAGGAAGCGTGACGCAGTCGGGCAATTGGACGCGCTAAAAAGGGAGAAAATGCATAAAGAAAAATATATTTAAAAAAAAAAGAATTAAGGCGCCTTAGGAGGAGCATTTTAAGGAATCTAAGAATTTAGACACGCCCTTTTCTCAGGAGTGTAGGATGATGTAAAATGTGTCTATGTAGAGAGATCACCTGGTTTTCAGACAGACCCTGTATGTTTAATGATACATTATGACATAAACAGGCATATTTGTTTGACAGAACAGTAGTAGATGGACAATTTAAGCTGTTGTCGTGTCTCTCTAGTGGTTTCACTGGCTGAGAGTGAAAAGAGCGAGACGGAGGACAAAATAAGTTTGAAGGTGAGACAATCACATTTACATTTACGGTATTAAGCAGATGCTTTTATCCAAAGTGACTTACAGTACTGTGACAGTATACAGTCTGAGCAATTGAGGGTTAAGGGCCTTGCTCAAGGGCCCAACAGTGACAACCTGGCAGTGGTGGGGGCTTGAACCAGTGACCTTTCGATTACTAGTCCAGTACCTTCACTACTAGGCTACAACTGCCCTTCAGATGCACGTTATTTCCGTTCCATCATGTACAGATTCACTGTATGGCCGAAAGTCTGTGGACACCTGACGATAACCTTGCTGGAGAACATATTCCACCTACTTCTTTTCCTTTCTTGCAGCAACAACAGCCTCCACTCAAGATTGTGGACTGTGTCTGTAGTCATTTGTGCCCCAGTCATTTTTTGCACATAGCCACAAGTTGAGAACATGCATGTACAGTATCTATGTCTGTGTTATTGATCTTATACACCTGTTTGCTGTGGGTGTGGCTGAAACACCTGAACTCAGTCATCAGAAGAGCTGTCTACATACTTTTGGCCATATAGTGTACCATATCTGTAAACCCTGGATGCAAGGCGAGCAAACACCCTAGACAGGGTGGCAATCCATCACGTGGCATCACAGTCACATATTTACTTTTGCTAAGGGCAAATTAGAACAGCCAATCCACCTTCTGCATGTTTGAAAGGTGGGAGAAGATCTGAAGAAAATCGAGGCAGATGATGGTGTGCCATATTTACCCCACGAGCACATTCACTGTCTCTGGAATCACATTGTGTGTGTGTGTGTGTGTGTGTGTGTGTGTGTGTGTGTGTGTGTGTGTGTTTAGGCTCCGAGGCATATCGAGGTTCACACAATTCACACCTATGTAGCATTGTTCAAATTCCTCCCTCAAGAGACCAACGACCTGGAGCTACAGTAAGTACCGCTCCTCCTGTCCTTGTGTGTTCCTTTTTTACCCTCTTGTGTTTACACACACACACACACACACACACACACACACACTCACACACACACACCTTACTGTCAGTTTTCACCACAGTAGAAAAATCTGATGAGAAAACAAAAAATAAAACGTGTCTCCCTTTATATGTGGACAGTAGAGGTTAAATGTTCGTATACACTTCTAAGGGACGTGAATAATTGGAACACACACTTGTAGGGTAAAAAGGACTTCTGGAAATCCGCTGGGTCAAAAATATACACACAGCAATTTGGATGATTCATTAGGTGGCATTTAAAGTCTTACAATGACCTTGTGCCATGTCATCCTAATTCTTTATAATTAGGGCCCAGCCAAATCCACAGAAAAATTTGTTTATTTTCACAGACCTAATTTTCCAAATATCACAGATTTCACAGATTTGTAAAGAAAAGAGCCACATTTCACGTCAGTCATTAAATTACACTCATAAACTGAATGATAGAATAAATAGAAGCTACAGCACACAGTTTTTATTTTCTATATCTTTGCAATAAATTAATTTCGTCATTCAAGCTTCCATGAATTTTTCAATTAACTTGTTTTTGATCATCACAAATCCTTATTTCAGTTTTATATTTTTTACTTTTTTAATAAAAATCATTTTTGTATCACTACCCTCCTAATGCACAACATGGGTCATAAATGACCCTTATGTATTTACTATAGAATTTGACAGAAACTACTGACATTTGTAAGTGTTTGTAGTCAAAAACATATTTACTGATCTTTTGAAAGACAACCAAAGATTAGGCTCTTGAATCTTGAATATGTCCAATACTATTTGCTTGCTAGCTGTTTACATATTCTAGTATAGATAGCTTTTATTAGCTAAGACAGCAAATACATGAATAACTGACAAATGTGCATATGAAAATATTCTTGAATGGATGAATACGGGTCATTTTCCACCCATGTTGTGCATTAGAAGGGGTTTGCTTAGCTTGTGCATCGAAGGGTTAATAAATGAATGTAAACCTAGAAGATCCAGCGATGGTGCGAGGCTTCATGTTCTGTCCCAAATACGCAAATACTCGTCCGTGTTTTCACCCCCCACCCCCGCGTCCACAGAATCGGTTAGGGGTTTTCCAAACTTAAGTCCCGAGTCGTGTTTTTAGCTGCTTTACACTTCGACGTTTTGACTAGGCGATTGCGGACTGAATTGCCGTAGGATTGCTAGGACCTGCTCATAGTGCAAATTAACCAGTAAACGTGAGGCACTTAAACGCTTCGCGAATGAAAAGTGTTAAATCGTTAAACACAAACCTTAACGTTTGATTAGACGAGAAACAGCTCATTTCACTCTCTGTGACATGCTCTTCACGGCTGGCCTGCCTGCAGATTGTGTGAAGAATTTTAAGACACAAAATGCGACAACGACGACCCCCCCGTACTGTTGCACATCTTAAGACGTGTTTGCAGGAAGACAAAATAAAAGCTGAAACACTAAATCACTTGGTCTCCTCAGTGCCAAAACATCTTTTAAAAGGTCGTGGTGAAAAGGAATGTCAACTTACAAAGTGGTAAATGCTTTACTGTCCCAACTTTTTTTGGAATGTGTTGCATTCCAAATGGATGTTTATTAATAAATGAAATGAATTTGAGCAGAAATAACGTGAAATATCTCAGGTTCATCCTGTCTGACATCAAATAAAAGTCAAAGTAAATGTAAGAACCTCTGTGTTTTTATTATTTGCATTTTCCATACTGTCCCAACTGTTTCTGATTTGGGGTTGTAAAAAAATGCTCGAACTCAGGAAATCCTGTCCACAGTTAAGCGAGTTTTATGTTGGCTGCTGCGCAAGAAAGAAGCCCCGCTCCCAAATCAACACCTTAAAGCTTCTAAATTAAACGTTATTGCTGATCTCATTTACAAAGCAAAAGCATACGCAAGCGCTTCTTCCTTGCACCGCAGCCTCTAAGCCCATGACGATGCAAGTCGGTGTCAACCAGACACATTTTCATAAGGTGATGATGGCTTGCTTTCTATTCATGACTTTGGCACCAATTTATTTTTAAGAAGTGCAGTGAAACCAGCTCTGTTTGTACGGGTAGAGAAGCGTTACGGTGTGCATGCATAATAAAGATTCTCTCGCCACTCTTCTGTCTGTGTTGTCGTCCGCCAGGCCGGGCGATCGCGTTCAGGTGATGGATGATTCAAACGAAGACTGGTGGAAGGTGAGAGCAGCTCTTTACTGCATGTTAAATAAAAATCAAACCCCATGTGCCTGTAATATTAGTATTTACAGTCAGCTCCAAAATTATTGGCACCCTTGTTAAAGATGGGTGATTGTGGGATTGGTATAATCATCCCAGTTTTAAGGTGAGCCGAGGAGAGGAAGTTTCTGGATACTCACTGATGGGCCGCTCAGGTGGCGCAGCGGTAAAAACACGCTGGAACCAGAGCTGGATCTCTAATACATTGTGTCGAATCTCAGCTCTGCCTGCCGGCTAAGGCTGAGCAGCCACATGAACAACGATTGGTGGGACTAAGCCGGATGGGGTCTCTCTCTCATAACTAATGCAATTATGACCTGTGTAGCCTAGCGGTTAAGGTACTAGACTAGTAATCTGAAGGTTGCCGGTTCAAACCCCACCACTGCCTGGTTGCCACTGTTGGGCCCTTGAGCAAGGCCCTTAACACTCAATTGCTTAGACTGTATAGTGTAATGGATAAAAACGTCTGCTAAATGCTGAAAATGTAAATGTAAATGACCTCTGCTGGCTGATGGCGCCTGCACAGAGACGAGAAAAGAGTGCTCTCCGGGTGTGTCTCTCCGTACACAACGCTGAGCTGCACTGCACTCGTCAAAAGTGTCGATGACAAGATGCATACGGCTGCTGCCCACGAGAGGGCGTGGGTTAGCTTCGTTCTCCTCAATCAGAGCAGGGATTGAGAGAAAAAAGGGAGAAGATGCATAAAGAATATACGTATATATATATAAATATATATAAAGCACTCACTGATTACTTGCTCTGGGATTTCCAGTCTCATTGAGCATTAAAGGAGAAGACTTAGCGCTGTTAAGCTGGCATAGAGAGTTCCACCAAAGCTGTTTCGGTGCTCTTTAATCTCCTTTCGGACTAATCAGACACACAGAACAATGAATCTATAATGGAATGTCCTGCAAATATCCCACCAGGAGCACATAAAAATGCCGAGGCGCAGCGTGTGTGTGTGATCAGAGCTGCGGTGTGGTGCGCGGAGCTTCAGACGACCATGTGATGCGTATTTCATTCGGCGGCCCGTGCTCTATGAGTCATGCGAAATTGAAGAAGCTCTAGGGGAGACAGATCAGAATTTTTGGGCTGTCGTTGCTATGGTGACAAACACATGATTTTATTGTGCGTGCGTGCGTGTGTGCGTCAGGGAAAGAGTCGAGACAAAGTCGGCTTCTTCCCGGCTAACTTTGTGCAGAGGGTGCGCCCTGGAGAACGAGTCTGGAAGGTTACTCAGGGTTTCCACGGCAACCGTGAGAAAGGTCAGATGACTGTAAAAGAGTTGCAGGTGAGTTAACACACACACACACACACACACACACACACACACACACACACACAAACAGTTGGGGTTGATTTTGACACTGATGGTAAGTAATTGCCCCCTAACGTAATAACTGGTTGCACTACCTTCAGCAGCGAAGACTGCGACTGAGTTTTCTAATAGAGAGTAAAATCCATTTTTTCTCCCAAACTGGTTTCAGGTCTGTGTTGGAAAAGCAGACGAGATGGACGGCTTCCTGAAACTGAGCAGCGGTAAGAAGAGAGGCCTCGTGCCTTCCGACTGTGTAGAGGAGATATGAAGAACTTCACACACACGCACACACACACCCCGACGGCAGGGATACTCCCCAAAACCAACATTGAACTTCACCTGGACCTACACACCTCTTTCCTTGCTTTATTGTCTAGATGAAGAAAAGCATCTGATTGGCTGATTTGTTCTCCAATCTCGAGCACATTCAATCAGTAGAACAATTCAGGCTGGACTAATTGCACTGGACGTCCCAGTCGACATATTTTTGCCAATGTTCACAAAAAAACAATAAAAATTTAAATTAATTGACACAAGGTCTGTCGTCTGATCAACATTCCTGGCTAGGATGATATAATCGGGTGGTACAGTGGGTGCTAAAGAGCAGCACGGGTCCTGGGAACCTGGGTTCCATCTATTTAAATTACTGTCTGTGAGAATTTTACAAAGTAAAAGTATTTGTTGACCTGTGAAGGACTGATGCTTTTTTTAGGGTGTATTCCCAGGATTCCACAGAACCACACACTCCATTTGGAGGAAACCTGAAGCCGAATTGAATATATCCAGTGGACAGACTGCTAACTTATCTCCAAGATCTGTGACAGCTCATACAGGACGTTACCAATGGATCCCAAAAGAAAAAAACAGCAAGGTACAGAATTCATGATTCAAGTGTGAAAAACTGGCAACAAGGAAACAAACCACTGCTTACCAAGAAAACTGTCGACACAGTTGATATTTTGATATTTAATAAACAGATGAATCAGAAACAGACCTGTTCAGGAACCAAAGGGTTTCAAGGGTCTCGTTGTGTCTGGCAAAAAGCAAGTGCAGCATTTCATAGTAGGTACGTTACACCAACACACGTCACACATGCTGGTGGAAATGTAACATCATTAATCAGGACCCTACTATCCAAAGCGACTTACGGTACAGTGACAGTATACTGTCGAAGCAATTGAGGGTTAAGGGCCTTGTTCAAAGGCTAAACAGTGATAACCTGACAGTGGTGGGGCTTGAACCTGCGACCTTTTGAGTACTCGTTCAGTACCTTAACCGCTAGGCTACAACTGCCCTACAATTGTGAGAAAGATAAAGTCCACTCCTTACTAGAAAAAAAGAGAAGTATAGAAGATCATCTGTCCATGAGCTGACACGGAGGTGGATTAAGTAATGCAGCAGGACAGCAGGGCTTGTCCCAGTCCTGACCTGAATTCAGTAGAGATGCTGTGTTGAGGCCAGTTATTAAGGTGAGATTTTCTTGTTCACATGTAGGCGTTGGAGAACTTCACTTTCTCTGTGTAATATCAGATCTTGTTTAAAAAACTCACTGTCGAATAGGGCTGCACGATATTGGAAAAAACTGACATTGCGATATTTTTTTTTCCTGCGATTATATTGCGATATTAAAAAAATGCAGGAATTTTTACCACATTATTAATAATATTAATAATGCATGTATCTTACTCTAAATAAGGGGCTCATCTGTGAAAAAGGGTGGTGCCTACAAGAGATACAAGAGATTATGACGAGCTACATCTTTGTACTCGGTTGAAACTGAGCATTAAACTAAGAAAGCTTCAATATCACACGAGGGAATTAACAGGATTGACAAAATGGGTCATTTAATATTTTATTTCACAATCAAAAACTCTTCAAGTAGTAAACATTATTTAAAAAAAACTATACAAACAAAAGAGCAGCTATACACCCGTTCCAAATCCCAGATTTCTTAGTTACTAAGCACAATGCTGAGGCAGAACGAGTGAGACTCGAAAGCATCCTTAGTGATGAAGTCAATCCCAGAATACACTGCGGCATCTCTTTAATGGCAAGATGCTAAACGCGAAACCCGATGGAATCGGGCGCGTTCCAATAACCTGCCTTCTAAGTCATTGACTTATTAGGATCCTCTCTACTGTGGTAGCTGCCTATGTAGGTAGTACAGCAAGGCAGCTCACTAGGTTTTTGAACACACTGGTAGATGTGTCATGGAAAATGAGAACCGTGTGAATTTTCGTTTTGTGTCAAGCAGCAAAAAAGTTTTAGCATGACGAATTTGATTTAATTTGCATTAAGTAACATCGCACGTCCTGCCATGTGACTATCGCGCATGCACACATTGCGATGTCGATGCTGAAACGAAATATCGTGCAGCCCTACTGTCGAATATCAGCTCTGGGCGGCACGGCGGCTCGGTGGGTAGCACTGTCGCCTCACAGCAAGAAGGTCCTGGGTTCGATCCCCAGGTGGGGCGGTCCGGGTTCTATCTGTGCGGAGTTTGCATGTTCCACCGGGTGCTCCGGTTTCCTCCCACAGTCCAAAAACATGGAGCCAGGCTAATTGGAGACACTGAATTGTGCCACTGGGATGCATAAACCAGTGCATTGTAGTGCCGGTCCCAAGCCCGGATAAATAGGGAGGGTCGTGTCAGGAAGGGCATCTGGACGTCCAGAGGAAATAGACTGTCGAATATCAGCTCTGCTATCGGCAGGCTAGGCGGCTACACGAACAATGAAGTGCTGCACAGAGACGAGGGATAATGGGTGTTGGTGCGTGACTCTCCATGCACATAACTGATCCCCGTATGAACTCGCCTCGTGCAGGTGAAAAGATGCAGTCGGCCACTGCACACGTGTCGGAGGGGGCGTGTGTTAGTCACGGCTCTCCTCGGTCAGGAGTGGAGGTCAGCATCAGTGAAGAGAAAGCAAAATGCTATTGGGTCATTTGTTACTGACTAGATTGGGAGGAAAATTGGAGGGAAATGCAAATTGTCTGCAGTTAAATTAAAAAATGGGACCTTTGAGCTAAATGGAACACTGAATTTTTTACAAGGAACTTGGAAGCAGCTTTGTTGGGAACCTGGGATACATGGTTCCTATTCTTAATTCCAAAAATCTGATGTGTTAGCAAATTTGGGCATTTCTGTTGCACTCAGCATGACCCGTTTCAGCAGGGAGGATAGAACATTGCACAGCTGGAGCTGCAGCACAACTTGCTCCAGTAAATAAGCAATTGTATGCACCTTGTTCACACAGCATCCCACATATGGAGGAAGAACAGATTAATAAATAATTGTGAGAAATCCACCAAGTGAGTTCGGAGCTCATAAACTGAACTGTGGTGTGAAATCAAACCTACATCACAATAACCAGTGCAAAACGTCAACGAGTCTGAATAAGCCTCAAAAAAAGTGTCTGTAGATTTTTGAGCTGTACTGAACATGTTGTATAAAACGATGACTGAGATCGGTGCAGCAGGGAGTCTGAAAGACGTCATGACTTCAAATGTCACGTCCATACCGCTTACAATTTCACAATTGTGTTATTCAACTGAAAATAAAATCCCTTCAGCAAGCAGCCGGATCTCCAGCCGTAAAGTAAAGTTCACACCATCACGGTCTCACACTGCTGCCTCCATTAAAGAGCTGACCACCGAAGTAAAATAGCTCCCACCCACCGGCTTTGTACCTCTCAAATAAAAAACAGCTTCCAGCTGGACAGACCTATCAAATCTCTAAATCCACTCACGTACTGGTTACTCGGGTGGTGCAGCAGACTAATTTGTTGGGGGGGGGGGGGGGGGTAAACAGATTGTTCTTTGATAAAGGGAAGGTCCGATAAGGCTTCTACTCATAGTTGCTGCAATAGTGCTTAAGGTACTAGTGGTTAAGGTACTGGACTAGTAATCAAAAGGTCACTGGTTCACTGCCAGATTGCCACTGACCCTTAAGCAGAGCCCTTAACCCTCAACTGCTTAGACAATATACTGTCACAGTGCTGTAAGTCATTTTGGATAAAAAGCGTCTGCTTGGGACATTGTAGTCTAGCGGTTAAGGTACTGGACTAGTAATCAGAAGGTTGCTGGTTCAAGCCCCACCACCGCCAGGTTTCTGCTGTTGGGCCCTTGAGCAAGGCCCTTAACCCTCAATTGCTTAGACAATATACTATAACAGTACTGTAAGTCGCTTTGGATGAAAAAGCGTCCGCTAAATGCCAAAAATGTAAATGTAAAACGATGTCAGTCAAGTACCTACACCAATCAAATGCAGAAAATACATTTAATTGGAGAAATGTAAACAAACAAGCTGCTTCACATGCCAACACGAGCATACAGTGACACTTTCATTTGTTTGCTTTATGAGGATTCCTGGTGGGTAAAGCTTTAGGCCATTAATCCAAAGATTGTCAGTTCAAATCCAGCCTCTGTTATGCAGCCACTGTTGGACCCTTCACCCTGTCTGCTCCAGGGACACCGACAGAATGGCTGACCCTGTGCTCTGACCGCGGCTCCCAAACAAGCTGGGATATGTTGAATATTGATTTCGTTGTACAGTACACGTGTGTAAATGTATACATGACAAATAAAGAGATTCTTATTCTTCTGCAAACAAACATCAGCCATCCAGTCGTTTTTTTCCTTTACACCAGGAGCAGTTGATGCAGGAGCATTAGCAGACACTGCTGCCGTGTCGTCTTCATTAGTCCAAGGTGACCTGGACCTGCCGAGTCTTAATGAACATGAATGAAACTGTTAATCATTAATTACACTGTTAGGCTAATTAGGTTCCTAGGACATCATATCTACTGTGTTCCAGACAGAGCTTTGACCTGGTCAATTTAAAACTTCAGTTCTGTTTAGGTGTTTTTCAGCTATTCAGCAACTTGCTTCACAACCCAACTACACCTCAGCTTCAGCTCACAGACAGATGACCTTACATTTTTACTATGAAATGCTGCATTTGCGTTTTGCTCCCCCACATGAATCTCATTTGTGAATTGCTTGCCGTTCTTCATTTTCGTGTTTTTGAGATCTTGTGACTTCCTCTAGATTACTTAGGTAATTACTATTGAGCTTCTAGATTGCTTAGGGGATTAATTAGTGTTATAAGTTATTGTTATAAGAAGTAAACCTGAGAGGAGCCAGACTTTACAGGGACCTCCGTTCTCCTTTGGTGGCCTAGAGAATATTTGGATGAACTAAAATTAGATCAGATAAACAGATGCTGAATAAATAAATTCATTCATAATAAATTCATTACAGTTCAAGCGCTCAGGTGGCTCAGGGGTCTGTTCCATTAGCTCAGAACGCCGGTCCATCACAGGTCTGTTTAAAGAGTACAATGGAAAATAAACGTGGTGTCAACTCCATATTAATGCTCAAGGTTTCCAATAAGCTTGGTCAGGTGTGCACATACTTTTGGCTATAGTGTGCATGGAGCAGTGGTCTCTTGCCAAACCTTGGACGAAAACCCAAAACCTGAGTGGGAATTTGTCCAGATAGTCAGATGTATTCCAAAAATCATCGAAAGCTGCTGGAACATGGATGACATTGTCCACAGTCAGCCGAGCTTTAAAATGTCATGCTGTAATTCCATTCTATCAATAGCCTCGTGCTCTGATTGCGCTCCTGATCCCTGGTTGTTGGGGAGGGAGGTGTGATGTAGATCTTACAGTGACCTGTCCAGCCTTTATTTACCTTCATATAACAACATTCCTAAATGCTCTTCTCCCCCCGCGAGTCTGATCCGGTCCGACCTGTAACCTGCATCTCACATGCGCTGATTCTCATTCATCACAATCTGTTTCTCTGGCTGTTCTGCGCTGTGGGAACCAGCTGCACTCATCAGTTTATCTGTGTGCTCGTGATGGGAGGGTTCGAGTGGAAATTGCTACCGTGTAATTGCACAGAAACAATTCCGTCTGAGCGGAGCTCGCGGTAAATTGATTAGCCTCCGGGCTAACGCTTTTAAAGGATTAAATTGTCAAAGTGTGTTGGTTTCAGAATTTCCCTTTAAAAATGTGTTCTGTGGTGATTGAGTGCTATACCGGTCTGGTTTGGGACCTAACAGACAGTTGGTTGTGCTGGAGAGAGGGGAGACTGGATGGGACTTCAGCCATTCTGATATTAAAGAAGAAGGCCTGCCAGGCTTGCATGAATTGTTCATATTAATCCCAAAGCTGTTTAATGGGTTTGAGAGCTGAGGTCTGTGCAGCCCAGTTAAGCTTATCCAGACCAATCTTGTCTAACTAATGAAGGCTTTTTCTTGGAACAAGTCATGAGTTATTTTAATATTTAATTAAGAACACAAAAGCTTAGGTGGCACTGCGGGATAATCCGCTAGCACACCAGCGCCGAGATTCTGAACTCCTCCTTTCGAAACTTGGCATTGCCACCGGTTGGCTGGACGCATAATTGGCAGTGCTTGCAGCAGATACTAATTGGCCATCGGACTATGTGTGGGTGGGATCTTCATACGCTGTGTAAGAACCCTGATTGGCGGAAGAGACGCCTGTGAGAATGCAGGGGCGAGAAGAGGCGTGTACAGCAGCGTGCTCTCCTCCGATGCAATGGGCAGTGGTGGCTGCTGGTCTTTCAAACAGGGGAAGCTCATTGTCGGCTTACATCATAAAATTTGTCAATTTATTTATAAATAAATTCTGCCCTCCGTTCCTTTCAAGAAAATGGCCTGAAATGGGATGCAGTTTGTCTTTCGACTTTACTCGCAAAATCCGCGATGGGACTGAAGCTCCCAGTGATTAAGTGTAGAGATCAAAATAGCTGTCAATCAAAATGGGATTCAGCCTTTCGACTGATCCTCCAATCATCTTGCAGAAGCTCCGCGTCCAGACCCGTGGCATTTATCCAATGACCGACGAGTTTCGAAGCAATGAAAAAAACCGTTCCATGCAGCCCCATAGAAGTGAAGAGACGCTCAGCTTCTGCGGGCAAATGCATTGACGCTCCGGGAATGTATGAGAAGTTCGAGTCAGTCGATTTGTGATAAGTAGCTGATTCTGAACGAACTCGTCTTCGAGATGAACGTGTTCTAACGCATTTGTAGTCAATGAAATGTTAACACAACTGTACATATTTGACCATTAAATGTTTGACATTTTAGGGGAAGCTGAGCTTCCCTTGCAGTCTTAGAGAAATCGCCACTGGCAATGGGGTATCCCTCAGCAGCGGAAGACAATCACTTTTCTACATCATCACCTTCTGATGCATTTTTCCAGCAAAAAATGTTTTTGGTTGAGCTCGTAGCCACTGATGCAGCGCTCCTTTCACTTCATCACATAAAAATCTTCTTCCTCTTAAAGCTTCTTTGAGCGTCCAGAAGGTGGAAATCAGATGGAGCTAAATCCGGACTATAAGCGTCTCTCAGACACGACCGATTACTTCTCCTCCCAACCAAATTATAAAAGTGCACAAACTTTTTGAAGATCCCTCATATTTCCAAAGTTGTTTAAAGCGGTTGAGATCAGAGGTCTGTGCAGAAAAGTGGAGCTGCTTCAAACCAATCTTGTCCAACTAATGAAGGCTTTTAACTGGAAGGCTTTTCCTTAAAATAGTCATGAGTTTTTTACACAAACATTGCAAATAGTAAGTGCGAATAGGAATGATATATATTTTTTGAGAACGAACATTGAATGTTTTTCCCCTTGCTTTTTCATTTGCATATATATTTATTTTGTAGATCGATCACTCTTCTCATCTGAAGAAAATGTTAAGAATGTGTATGTGAAGCTGTTCCCTTGTTCGTTCTTTTTAAATGTCACAACAGCACTGACTTGAAGACAATTTTTAACTCACAATTTTAATGTCAGACACCTTTTCCTGTCCATATTCATTCACTTGTTTCATTTTCCCTTATCAAAAATGGAAACTGTTGCCCAGAGCGAGCCAGCATGCATTAGGTTGCTATTAAGAATGCAAAGAGAAGCCATTTTAACATAGCTCTAGGTCTTGAGGATCCGTCTCTGATAGAGTTTGCCGTGGAATCGTCACCTTTATTTTCTTTTTAGAAGCCAGTTTGTTTTGTTTTGTTTTGTTTCTTGGCTGATTAAATCAAACTCGTCTCTCGAGTTGTCCCAGTACTTTTGCTTTATTCATCTCATCAACGTTTGATTTGTTTAAATCCTTTGTGTGCAATTTTCTAACTTGTTAAGACGTCTGTGATTTTGTTCCACAGAGGACTTTTGTGTTGGGTCTAGAAACTACGATGATGCAGTGCAGGACATTTCTGGAACTGGAAGGCAGTGGCAGGTCAGCAGTTTAGAAATCAGACAAGTAATTGAAAGGTCACAGGTTCAAGCCCCACTATAAGATAAGAGTTTGTCATTGTAGTTATACAATGAAACTTTTTTTGGTAGCTCTCAAAAAAATAAAAATAGATAAAGATTAAAAAATGTTAATATATATATATACAGTGTATCACAAAAGTGAGTACACCCCTCACATTTCTGCAGATATTTAAGTATATCTTTTCATGGGACAACACTGACAAAATGACACTTTGACACAATGAAAAGTAGTCTGTGTGCAGCTTATATAACAGTGTAAATTTATTCTTCCCTCAAAATAACTCAAAATACAGCCATTAATGTCTAAACCACCGGCAACAAAAGTGAGTACACACCTAAGAGACTACACCCCTAAATGTCCAAATTGAGCACTGCTTGTCATTTTCCATCCAAAATGTCATGTGATTTGTTAGTGTTACTAGGTCTCAGGTGTGCATAGGGAGCAGTTGTGTTCAATTTAGTAGTACAGCTCTCACACTCTCTCATACTGGTCACTGAAAGTTCCAACATGGCACCTCATGGCAAAGAACTCTCTGAGGATCTTAAAAGACGAATTGTTGCGCTACATGAAGATGGCCAAGGCTACAAGAAGATTGCCAACACCCTGAAACTGAGCTGCAGCACAGTGGCCAAGATCATCCAGCGTTTTAAAAGAGCAGGGTCCACTCAGAACAGACCTCGCGTTGGTCGTCCAAAGAAGCTGAGTGCACGTGCTCAGCGTCACATCCAACTGCTGTCTTTTAAAGATAGGCGCAGGAGTGCTGTCAGCATTGCTGCAGAGATTGAAAAGGTGGGGGGTCAGCCTGTCAGTGCTCAGACCATACGCCGCACACTACATCAAATTGGTCTGCATGGCTGTCACCCCAGAAGGAAGCCTCTTCTGAAGTCTCTACACAAGAAAGCCCGCAAACAGTTTGCTGAAGACATGTCAACAAAGGACATGGATTACTGGAACCATGTCCTATGGTCTGATGAGACCAAGATTAATTTGTTTGGTTCAGATGGTCTCAAGCATGTGTGGCGGCAATCAGGTGAGGAGTACAAAGATAAGTGTGTCATGCCTACAGTCAAGCATGGTGGTGGGAATGCCATGGTCTGGGGCTGCATGAGTGCAGCAGGTGTTGGGGAGTTACATTTCATTGAGGGACACATGAACTCCAATATGTACTGTGAAATACTGAAGCAGAGCATGATCCCCTCCCTCCGGAAACTGGGTCGCAGGGCAGTGTTCCAGCATGATAATGACCCCAAACACACCTCTAAGACGACCACTGCTTTATTGAAGAGGCTGAGGGTAAAGGTGATGGACTGGCCAAGCATGTCTCCAGACCTAAACCCAATAGAACATCTTTGGGGCATCCTCAAGCGGAAGGTGAAGGAGCGCAAAGTCTCGAATATCCGCCAGCTCCGTGATGTCGTCATGGAGGAGTGGAAAAGCATTCCAGTGGCAACCTGTGAAGCTCTGGTAAACTCCATGCCCAGGAGAGTTAAGGCAGTTCTGGGAAATAATGGTGGCCACACAAAATATTGACACTTCAGGAACTTTCACTAAGGGGTGTACTCACTTTTGTTGCCGGTGGTTTAGACATTAATGGCTGTATATTGAGTTATTTTGAGGGAAGAATAAATTTACACTGTTATATAAGCTGCACACAGACTACTTTTCATTGTGTCAAAGTGTCATTTTGTCAGTGTTGTCCCATGAAAAGATATACTTAAATATCTGCAGAAATGTGAGGGGTGTACTCACTTTTGTGATACACTGTATATATATATATACTATATATATATATATATATATATATATATATATATATATATATATATATATATATATATATATATATATATATATATATATATATATATATATATATATATATATAGGTGCTCAGGTGGCACAGCTGTAAAACACTCTAGCACACCAGAGCTGACACTTCGAACTTGTCGGTTAGAAATTCGGCTCTGCCATCTGTCAGGCTGGGCGCCTACATGAACAACGATTGGCTGTTGTTCAAACAGGATGGGGGCCGGATGGGGATTCCTTATACCTAATGCAATTACGACCTCTGCTGGATGATTGATGGCGCCTGCACATAGTCGAGGAATAATGCGTTGATCAGGGTGTGTCTCTCTGTACACAAAGCTGATCCACAAATGAACTCGCCTCGTGCAGGTGAAAAGATGCAGTCGACTACTGCACACGTGTCGGAGGGGGCGTGTGTCAATCACGCTCTCCTCAACCAGGGTGGAGGTCAACATCAGTAGAGAGGAAGTGTAATGTAATTGGGTAATTGGATACGACTAGATTGGGAGGAAAATATATATATACACACACACATATATATATATATACACACACACACAATAAGCTAAATTATAGGAGGTATAGAGTACTTACATGGTGATATGGAAATGTACACAGGGTTTGAATAGTGCCAGTATTGAAACCGGACAGTAGTGTCAGGTTACCACTGTTGGACCCCTGATTGAGGTCCTTAACCTTTAATTGTTTGGGTCACAGTTGGTAGTCACTTTGGATAAAGGGTTGGATAAATGCTTAAAATGTGAACTTAAAACGATGTCCCAGGACCTCTGAGCTGTGCCACTCTGCCAATAGCTCAGAAAAACAAAACTGTTACGTTGTATTTGAAAATGCCAGGGACTTATTAAAGGGGCACTCGACATGAAAAATTTTCCACACTATCTTCAGGACCATAGATTGGTCTACACGGAGGCCACATGCTGGGGATAAACACCATGTTTTTATAAAATCTCAAATGTAAATGCACTAAGAGCCTCCAGCAGCTTCGGGGTGCCAACCGCCCTGTCTTTTTCTCTCTCTCTCCCCTGCTGCTCTGGATTAAAGTAAATATTATCCTAGAGGAGGACAGCAGGAAATGACAGGATCCTCACTGACACTTCCACACTAATCAACTCTGCATGAATATTTCACTGCAGACGCACCGCGTCAGAAACTCGCCGCTCAGAAGTTTACGTACACTTGTGAGGGACATGAATGTCACATCAGTCTCAGTGATGAGGAGTTGTCACCTGACTTTGCAGCTATAACAGCCTCTACATGTTTGGTCTGGCACCTGGTAATCGACATTACAATTCAGGATTTTTTTTTTATGCATTTTCTCCAGATTTTTTTGCGCGGCCAATGTTTACCCAATTGCGTTATGCTTCCTCTCTACTGGTGCTGACCCCCACCCTGACTGAGGAGAGCGAACTGACACACGCCCCCTCCGACATGTGAGCAGCCTTGTGCATGGACAGCCACACCCTGATCACCCTGATCGCATTATTCCGCTCTGTGTGCAGACGCCATCAATCAGCCAGCAGAGGTCGTAATTGCACCAGTAATAAGGTCCCTCTCCGACTCCCTCCCAGTATGAACAACAGCCAAACGTTGTTCATATAGCTGCCCAGCCCAGCCGGATGGCAGAGCTGAGATTCAATACGATGTATTCGAAATCCCAGCTCTGGTGTGCTAGTGTATTTTACCGCTGCACCACCTGAGCGGCAGGTTAGAGCTTTTTGCGGGGCTCTTTCTCCACACTAAACGTATCAAATCATGGCTTCATGGACATCACTTTCTCCACAGGAGCCCAGTCACGGCTCAGCTGTTGCCTCAAAGCATCTACACATCTAATAATATAAAGTCAGTATAATAATATAAACTCACTACGGACTGAATAATGAAGAAATCACATTGTTTACATTATTATTATTATTATTTTGCTAGTATAATAAGGAGGACGGAGGTTCCTGTTGAGTCTGGTTCTTCTCAAGGTTTCTTCCTGTAATTTTAAGGGAGTTTTTCCACATCACTGTTGCCCTTGACTTGCTCAACAGGGGTTTTTGGTCTGTCGGTCCTGGATTATGCTAAGTTGCTTTGAGACAATGTCTATACGAATAAAATTGACTTTACCACTAGTAGTGGGTATGGCTGAAATAAGTATGTCCTCATGCTTGGGCATATACAGCGGTACCTGTAAACTCAGCGTCAGTCGGTTCTGGGAGTGGCGTTGAGTTTAAAAGACGTTGAGTTTCAAGGTATTTTTTCCCATAAGGATGTTTGGGAAATCTGTTAATGCGTCCATGGTCCCGTGGACTTGCATATATTTTAGTCTAATGAAAAATAATGATGTTGTTTTTGACACATACACTGAAAATAACACAAATATAATATAAACACACTGAAATTTAAAAGCTGATTCTCACCATTTCTCAGAAGCTCGAGCTGTAACACAAGTTTAAAAGTGAAACAGGGAGGAAAATCCAGATAAACACAGATACATGTGGAGCTGTAACACTGGATCTGACGCTTATTCCACACTAATGCAGATTCGTCTCATATTCACACTTATGTATTACCGCACCGCTCAAACCGAGCACTGAACAAAGCGGCAGTTTATTGTTAATTTCAAATTAAATAAATACATTTTTACGAAACAAACTGAACACGTTGAGTTTAAGGGTACAAATTTCTCGACGAAGGGTGTTGAGTTTCAAAGATTTTGAGTTTAGGGGACATTGAGTTATAAGGTACTACTGTAGTTTACTTTTTTTCTAGTTTGACAGCACCCATTGGAATAAGCCACAAGCTTCACAATAGAAAAGTGTGTAAGGCTCCACTGATTTCAGAAAGCAGACAGGACAAGTCAGGAACGCCACTTGAAGCCACTCCTGAATAACCTCAGGTCTAAAGATCCTATGTGTTATTGTTTGTAGGAATAAGGTACATAAACTGTGCTTTCGTTCCCAGATTTGGGGGGAAAGGTTTCTTTCTGATGGCTCTGTTATCTGCTGCAGGTGCTTTGCTGTCATTTAGGGTTTTGCTTTGCCTTTCTAAACAGCATACTAAACAGTTCTATCTGAGAGGTGTCTTAGTCTTCCAGATTGTGCCCTTAAGTCACATTTCAGAGAGTGGAATCTGCAAACTGGATGCCTTTTGGTATGTTTGTGGCTTTTTCTTTAACTCAATTTAAGGTCCTCAGTCAGCTGCTTAGTGGAGCCCATGGTTGTTGAGTGTAAGCACAACGTTTAAAAAGTCAGAGAATTTATTACAGGGGATAAAAGTTCTGTGTACAATTCATAGATTTATAAAACACATTTACTGAATGTTTTTCTCATACCAGAATCAACCCTGTCCAAGATTAGATCCACCAACATGTAGTAAATGTAAACTTTTATGCTAGGGTGGGATAATGGGGATATGTGGGTGGGGTCTTAAAATTGCTGTGTAAGGACACTGATTGGCAGATAGAGAGGCACCTGTGCAGAATGCATGGGTGAAAAAAGGGTTCCGCTAAAGGGCTGCACGGGTAGGAGGAGGCGTGAGCAGCAATATACCCACCTCAACTGCAATCAGGGATCCACCAGCAGCAAACTGACTACACTAAAATTGGGAGAAAAAAAATAGGAGACAATGCATAAAATATAATAGAAAAAAAAAGCACTTTATACCTCTAAAATTCTGAAACTGAAAAATGGAAAGTTCAAGGCAGTTGTAATGACTCACTTAAATGTAATGAATTTCACTTAGCATCATTGGTTGCCTATTTCACTTATTTCTGCTCAGTGCGCTCTGACAAAGCGCTCTCACTGCGGAAGGAATATTTCCTATTTCCAGGTTTTCTATTCGAGTCTCTCGGTTCATTCCGCTCGGACTGTAAACCGATGTGAAATCACCGAAGGCAGAAACGGAAAGCGCTGAAGTCAGAGGACGGGATGTTGAGTTAAATCCTGCTGTCGCTTCTCTTCGGTTCACTTCACGCCGGATCGGAGTGTCTCACTGTGTTAATTTTTCAGCTGCTGTCGGCTCTGCTTCAGCTTCACACAGGAACATGAACCAGTCAGTGTGACACACACATATTCTAGCACTTATATTGTTTAATGAATTCTCTTTAGAAATCTGACTTTTATCAGTAAAATAATAAGATGAGGGTGGCACGGTGGCTTGGTGGGTAGCACTGTCGCCTCACAGCAAGAAGGTCCTGGGTTCAATTCCCAGGTGGAGTGGTCTGGGTCCTTTCTGTGTGGAGTTTGCACGGGGAGAAAATGCAAACTCCACACAGAAAGGCCTGGTCCGGCCCACCTGTGGATCGAACCCAGGACCTTCTTGCTGTGAGGCGAGAGTGCTACCCACGTAGCCACCTGTGCCGCCTGTGTCTGTGTGTGTGTGTGTGTGTGTTAAGGTGTGAAAGGGTTTGTGTGTGTGTGTGTTAAGGTGTGAAAGGGTTTGTGTGTATGTCAGTTCTGTGATGGACTTGTGCAGAGTGTTTCTGTGTCCCTTGCACCCACTAAAAGCTGGGACAGGCTCCAGCACCCCCTGATTAGGATAAGCAGTTTAGAAAGTGACTGAGTGAGTAATAAGATGGGTTTTAGATGTGTCCATATAAACTGGGGTAGTTTTACTGCACCCATTACAGTGCACATGGAGCAGCGGTCTCCTACCAAGGTTGAGAAAAAACCCTGAACTGTTTCCTTGAGCTGAGATAAAAATGATCCTGATGGTCAGACGTATTTTAAAAACCACCAGAAACAGAGCTGTCATGCCATTGACAAGAAGGTCTTTCTTGCATGGCATGTATCCATCCAAGTGAGTGTACTTGTCTTTTGTTAGTAAGTACACAAATGTGCCTGTATATTGCAAGTTACACCTACCAGGCATAACATTATGAGCACTGACAGATGAAGTGAATAACACTGATTATCTCTTCATCACAGCACCTGTTAGTGGGGGGGATATATTATATTAGGCAGCAAGTGAACATTTTATCCTCAAAGTTGATGTTAGAAGCAGGAAAAATGGGCGAGCCTGAGGATCTGAGCGAGTTTGACGAGGGCCAAATTGTGATGGCTAGACGACTGGATCAGAGCGTCTCCAAAACTGCAGCTCTTGTGGAGTGTGTCCCGGTCTGCAGTGGTCAGTATCTATCAAAAGTGGTCCAAGCAAGGAACAGTGGTAAACCGGCGACAGGGTCATGGGCGGCCAAGGCTCACTGGTGCACGTTGGGAGCGAAGGCTGGTCCGTGTGGTCTGATCCAACAAACGAGCTCCTGTAGCTCAAACTGCTGAAGAAGTTCATGCTGGTTCTGATAGAAAGGTGTCAGAATACACAGAGCAGCACAGTTGCAGGGCTGTTTTGGCAGCAAAAGGGGGACCAACACAAAATTAGGAAGGTGGTCAAAATGTTATGCCTGATTGGTGTATGTTCTAGTTTGGGTTGCCAGATAATACAAACTGTGCCCAAGACTAACTTTTGATCCCAAACCTCTTAACACATAATGACCTGGCAACCCTGATTTGTGTCTGCTTTTGTTTTTGTTTAGGTTATCTGATTCTTTATGTTCCAATTCCAAGAAAAAAAAGAATATTTCTCTGTTGTTGTTAATGAATAATGGACTCCACTGAACCACTGAAATATATTTATAGTTTATTATTTACTAATAATTTTGTCCTGTTGCCAGATCTGTTTCTAAAGCAGATTTATAGAAAACTATTGACACTAAATGAGTGTGCCTTTGTATATAAGACAAATGAAGGAGCACCAAAATATTTCAAATCCCTTATTCAGACAGATCCGTCAGTGCTAATTCAATCTCTGTCCGTCGCTGTGAAACCTCCGAGTCTATAATCAAAGCCAGATTGATTTCAGCCTCAAAGGAGACCGATTTGCATAAAACTTGGGCCAAAATCGTCCCTGTGCCCTTCAGGATGTGCTTGATGGTCACCACAGAACTAAAACTGCTTCACTTTGTTGTAGCTGACGATGTGACTCTGGACTGCAGCATGATTATAATGATTTGTCCTGCTGACTGATGCAAAGCTGAAATCCCCAAACATCTCTGCAGGGATTTAACTTCCCTTAAACTTTTTTTGGACGAGCGTGAGGGTGCATAAATTTGGGGTGCGGCTTTAGACACCCAACTTACAATGGCTGGAAATAGGTACTAATATGGCAACTGCGAGCCTGACCTTAATAAAGTTTTTTTAGTTTGCAGCCAACAGCCTGGTCCAGTGCTTTATGGACACCATTGGCTGTGTCTGAGGGAGGGAGACCTGCAGTCTGGTCATGGCACTGACACAAATGATGAAGGAATACTTTGAGTTCAGTGTATTCCTCCTGTGGCTGTATGTAGAAGTTTGCTCCTGACAGATTAAAGGAACCCAGACGGGTGCTGCTACGGTCCTCCCAGGCCAGCATGGACCTCGTCATGTACGTGTTTGCTGATGTAAGTGCAGTTATCAATGTGTTCAGATTAGAGAATCAAAAGTCCTTCTCCTGTCTGTTCCTGTCTGATGGCTTCAATGTTCCCTCAAAAATCAATTCTAATTAAATCTAAATGGAATCGTCTACTAAATGATAACATTTAAGACCCATTACATGTTTAATGTTACACAAATATCGATTCTGTATTATTTTACCAGCTCTGTGCCATTGAGAAGCTGCTTCATTAAAAAACATTTATTATAACTCTAAACGTTGGTGCACTTGGACGTTTGTTCATGTACAAACCACATGGAAGTTTGTCTCATCTGGTCCTGATATTAAATTCGTCTTACTGGAGACGAAAGTGAGAGAAATTTAACAGCTTGTGGTGGATTGAGACTCAGTGGGGGATTTGATCACTGAAGCAGCAAGACCAAATTAATTTGGTGTTAATATGCATGCAAAGAATGATGTAACATCAGGAACCTCAAAAACCCGAGTTAGGATTCATCTCTGGAATGTGGAACCTTTTTATGCTCTATTCTCTGTGCACCCGTAAATATCCGGATGCTTAATGATATTTATTTCTTGAACCCTGAACGCTGACTCCAACTTCTGTGAGCAACTAACGATGACAAATTGGATCAAACCAAGAACACGTCACAAGTTCCCAGAATAACTCTTTTATTCGGCATGAATTAGAATCATAAAGCCGTAACATGCAGATGATGGTTAATAAAAACACATCTCACTTGAACCTGACGAAGTGCCATGAAGAGCCGGGAGTGGATTCAGATCGCTGCGGCTTTGTTATCTGCACCTGTGGCCTCGTAATCTGATTATGAATAGATTATGAGCTGGAATCCATTTTCCTCCTGGCAGCGATGGAGCTTCTCTGTCAGTCCTGGACAAACATCACAGCCTCATCAAAAAGCTGTGAGTGACGAATCGCTTTTGCATTTAGTGAGACACTTGTTCGCTCGGGCGTGTTCAATCATGCGGGCAGGACGACTGAAGTGCTGCACCTCGTGGCAAAAAGTATGTGGACACCGGATCATGAGCTTGTTTGATGTCCTATTCCGAAACCTGGGGCATTAATATGGAGTTTGCAGATATAACAGCTTCCACTCCTCTGTAAAAGATTTCCAGAAGAAAGATCATAGTGTGTGTCTGTGGGATTTGATGCCCATTCAGTCAAAAATATACACCGATCAGCCATAACATTAAAACCACCTCCTTGTTTCTACTTACATTGTCCATTTTATCAGCTCCCACTTACCATATAGAAGCACTTTGTAGTTCTACAATTACTGACTGTAGTCCATCTGTTTCTCTGCATGCTTTGTTAGCCCCCTTTCATGCTGTTCTTCAATGGTCAGGACCACCACAGAGCAGGTATTATTTAGGTGGTGGATCATTCTCAGCACTGCAGTGACACTGACATGGTGGTGGTGTGTTAGTGTGTGTTGTGCTGGTATGAGTGGATCAAACACAGCAGCGCTGCTGGAGTTTTTAAACACCTCACTGTCACTGCTGGACTGAGAATAGTCCACCAACCAAAAATATATACAGCCAACAGCGCCCCGTGGGCAGCGTCCTGTGACCACTGATAAAGGTCTAGAAGATGACCGACTCAAACAGCAGCAATAGATGAGCGATCGTCTCTGACTTTACATCTACAAGGTGGACCAACTAGGTAGGAGTGTCTAACAAAGTGGACAGTGAGTGGACACGGTATTTAAAAACTCCAGCAGTGCTGCTGTGCCTGATCCACTCATACCAGCACAACACACACTAACACACCAGCACCATGTCAGTGTCAGTGCAGTGCTGAGAATGATCCACCACCTAAATAATACTTGCTCTGTGGGGGTCCTGACCATTGAAGAACAGGGTGAAAGCAGATTTTAAAAAGTATGTAGAGAAACAGATGGACTACAGTCAGTAATTGTAGAACTACAAAGTGCTGCTATATGGTAAGTGAAGCTGATAAAATGGACAGTGTGTAAAAACATGGAGGTGGTTTTAATGTTATTGCTGATCAGTGTACATGCACTACATCTACATATTTTTGTGCAGCTGGAAGGAAAAAAAAACATTTATTTTCCTGGGAAACTTCCCACATCAGTCATTCAGAAGTAAATTCCATCGGTTGATGTTTTAGTAATGTCACCCTGGCACCGTTTCCTCCCTGGGTGATTCAGTGCGGTGATACGAACGTCTCTCCAGGCAGCATAACTCTGAAGGGCACGTGTTCTAATCCAACTTTCAGTTTCATGTGCCATGTTCTCTGCCTACCTGCCTCATATTTTTCAGCCTCCGCTTCTAACCGTGCATGGCTGCTGACTCACGCTGGTTCGTTTCCTTTCAAAAACTCACTGCTGCTTTTCTAAAAAGTCAAGGACAGTTGGTTTTCGAAAGGAACAGCTTTTATTCTGTGAATTAAATGAATTACATCTCCCTCAACGTATTACCGCCTTTATTCGCACCGTAGACAAATAAATCGTGGGTGTGTCTGGTACTCTGGTTACGTCTCACCTTCCAAACGCATTCAGGTAGATGCACTGTGCAACACTTGCTCGCCTTTAAGTCAGTGTGTGTTGCCTCTATCATAGAACAGCTCGACTCCAGCCTTGCACACAGTGTCTTTTATTATTGACCCCTTGGTACCCTGACCAGTACTGCTCTCCGAAACATGCTGCACAACTCATTTTTAAAAACACCAGGGTGCTGCAGAACACTTTTGGGTTGACTTTTTGGACAAAAATAGGACATTGCACATCAATTTCCTGTGTCAAAATAGCTTTATTACCTAAAGCTTAATTGGATGTTGGGTAAGATGCTGACATAACCTGAACTGGCCGTCCATGGATGAATGCCTGACAATCCTCCTGAGTGTTGTGCAAGTCTGACACTGCTGTCGTAGTTTGCCCTTATCTTTCTAGAATAAAGACCCACCGAAAATCAGTATTAGTACTAGTTATTTGTACAGATCAATATGATAAAACATTTTAACCCTAATAGGAGTGGTCTTCTCCTATATGGAGATATACAGGGGTTGGACAAAATAACTGAAACACCTGTCATTTGAGTGTGGGAGGTTTCATGGCTAAATTGGACCAGTCTGGTGGCCAATCTTCATTAATTGCACATTGCACCAGTAAGAGCAGAGTGTGAAGGTTCAATTAGCAGGGTAAGAGCACAGTTTTGCTCAAAATATTGCAATGCACACAACATTATGGGTGACATACCAGAGTTCAAAAGAGGACAAATTGTTGGTGCACGTCTTGCTGGCGCATCTGTGACCAAGACAGCAAGTCTTTGTGATGTATCAAGAGCCACGGTATCCAGGGTAATGTCAGCATACCACCAAGAAGGACAAACCACATTCAACAGGATTAACTGTGGACGCAAGAGGAAGCTGTCTGAAAGGGATGTTCGGGTGCTAACCCGGATTGTATCCAAAAAACATAAAACCACGGCTGCCCAAATCACGGCAGAATTAAATGTGCACCTCAACTCTCCTGTTTCCACCAGAACTGTCCGTCGGGAGCTCCACAGGGTCGATATACACGGCCGGGCTGCTATAGCCAAACCTTTGGTCACTCGTGCCGATGCCAAACGTCGGTTTCAATGGTGCAAGGAGCGCAAATCTTGGGCTGTGGACAATGTGAAACATGTATTGTTCTCTGATGAGTCCACCTTTACTGTTTTCCCCACATCCGGGAGAGTTACGGTGTGGAGAAGCCCCAAAGAAGCGTACCACCCAGACTGTTGCATGCCCAGAGTGAAGCATGGGGGTGGATCAGTGATGGTTTGGGCTGCCATATCATGGCATTCCCTTGGCCCAATACTTGTGCTAGATGGGCGCGTCACTCCCAAGGACTACCGAACCATTCTGGAGGACCATGTGCATCCAATGGCGGTGCCGTGTATCAGGATGACAATGCACCAATACACACAGCAAGACTGGTGAAAGATTGGTTTGATGAACATGAAAGTGAAGTTGAACATCTCCCATGGCCTGCACAGTCACCAGATCTAAATATTATTGAGCCACTTTGGGGTGTTTTGGAGAAGCGAATCAGGAAACGTTTTCCTCCACCAGCATCACGTAGTGACCTGGCCACTATCCTGCAAGAAGAATGGCTTAAAATCCCTCTGACCACTGTGCAGGACTTGTATATGTCATTTCCAAGACGAATTGACGCTGTATTGGCCGCAAAAGGAGGCCCTACACCATACTAATAAATTATTGTGGTCTAAAACCAGGTGTTTCAGTTATTTTGTCCAACCCCTGTATAATACACACTTGTATATGTTTAAAAAGGGCAAAGGGGGTCACAAAATGATTTAGTGAGGATGGAAAGCTTGTGGTTTGGTCCATTTTTTATAATTTCTGCAACTGCAAGTCTGTGGAACAGTGGGCTCCTTGCAGAGGTTATGACTGTCCCCAATCAAGCAAGCTTTAAATCCCCAAAGGCTTAGACGTTGTGCAGGAAAAAGCCTCTGCTGGTGGTCCTGCTCTTTGTTTACGTGATTAGTTCAGCTTTAAGGCGCTGATTATGAAGCTCATGGTGACGTAAAGCTTACTTGACTGTGAACAGCGTGACCGGGCAGTGTCCAGTATGAGTTCCAATTAAATAGCCACACAAAATGAAGGGTTGCAGGGATTATTGATGTTTCTTAGATCCACAGTAACACGGTGGCTCCCCAGAGGAGTTCCTTATGAAGGCTGTAAAGTTCAGTCCTGTAATCGCAGCAGTAACTCCGACTCAGAGGAGGAACAAAACAAACAGATGTAATAAAATTAATTAAAAAGAGGAGGTGGGGAGGAGGCGCAGCGGGATGTGTGGATCAGACACACCTAGAATGAAGGTGGAATTGTAATTGAGAAGTTTTAACTCACTAGTCCACCTTAATTGACCAGGATGATTTACACCAGACTTGAAGCACCACTCACTGAGGAACCGAAGTGCACACAGACTCAAATAATAAAGAATGATAATGATTTTGAAAGGGTTTGAGAAAGCACATGAAACTGGTGCTAGCCAGACTATCTGGTCCAGCATTAGTGTCTGACCTTACAAAATTGACTGTGCACAAATTCCCACAGAGACACTCCAACGTCTAATAATATAGTGAGAGGAGGGGAAAGGGGGTTATATCATGCAGTGGGTTTTAAAACAGGATATGCAAAAAGCTCATGCTCAGAACTCCATATACGTTTGACCATATAATGTATATATATATATACACTGTATTGCAAAAGTATTCACTCAGACATCCAAATAATTGAATTCAGGTGTTTCAATCACTTCCATGGCCACATACAGTGTATCACAAAAGTGAGTACACCCCTCACATTTCTGCAAATATTTCATTATATCTTTTCATGGGACAACACTATAGACATGAAACTTGAATATAACTTAGAGTAGTCAGTGTACAGCTTGTATAGCAGTGTAGATTTACTGTCTTCTGAAAATAACTCAACACACAGCCATTAATGTCTAAATAGCTGGCAACATAAGTGAGTACACCCCACAGTGAACATGTCCAAATTGTGCCCAAATGTGTCGTTGTCCCTCCCTGGTGTCATGTGTCAAGGTCCCAGGTGTAAATGGGGAGCAGGGCTGTTAAATTTGGTGTTTTGGGTACAATTCTCTCATACTGGCCACTGGATATTTAACATGGCACCTCATGGCAAAGAACTCTCTGAGGATGTGAGAAATAGAATTGTTGCTCTCCACAAAGATGGCCTGGGCTATAAGAAGATTGCTAACACCCTGAAACTGAGCTACAGCATGGTGGCCAAGGTCATACAGCGGTTTTCCAGGACAGGTTCCACTCGGAACAGGCTTCGCCAGGGTCGACCAAAGAAGTTGAGTCCACGTGTTCGCCGTCATATCCAGAGGTTGGCTTTAAAAAATAGACACATGAGTGCTGCCAGCATTGCTGCAGAGGTTGAAGACGTGGGAGGTCAGCCTGTCAGTGCTCAGACCATACGCCGCACACTGCATCAACTCGGTCTGCATGGTCGTCATCCCAGAAGGAAGCTGACGCACAAGAAAGCCAGCAAACAGTTTGCTGAAGACAAGCAGTCCAAGAACATGGATTACTGGAATGCCCTGTGGTCTGACGAGACCAAGATAAACTTGTTTGGCTCAGATGGTGTCCAGCATGGTTGGCGGCGCCCTGGTGAGAAGTACCAAGACAACTGTATCTTGTCTACAGTCAAGCATGGTGGTGGTAGCATCATGGTCTTGGGCTGCATGAGTGTTGCTGGCACTGGGGAGCTGCAGTTCATTGAGGGAAACATGAATTCCAACATGTACTGTGACATTCTGAAACAGAGCATGATCCCCTCCCTTCGAAAACTGGGCCTCATGGCAGTTTTCCAACAGGATAACGACCCCAAACACAACCTCCAAGATGACAACTGCCTTGCTGAGGAAGCTGAAGGTAAAGGTGATGGACTAAACCCAATTGAGCACCTGTGGCGCATCCTCAAGTGGAAGGTAGAGGAGTTCAAGGTGTCTAACATCCACCAGCTCCGTGATGTCATCATGGAGGAGTGGAAGAGGATTCCAGTAGCAACCTGTGCAGCTCTGGTGAATTCCATGCCCAGGAGGGTTAAGGCAGTGCTGGATAATAATGGTGGTCACACAAAATATTGACACTTTGGGCACAATTTGGACATGTTCACTGTGGGGTGTACTCACTTATGTTGCCAGCCATTTAGACATTAATGGCTGTGTGTTGAGTTATTTTCAGAAGACAGTAAATCTACACTGCTATACAAGCTGTACACTGACTACTCTAAGTTATATCCAAGTTTTATTTCTATAGTGTTGTCCCATGAAAAGATATAATGAAATATTTGCAGAAATGTGAGGGGTGTACTCACTTTTGTGATACACTGTATATAACAATAACAGAGTAGGTCAGCGGATGCTGAGGAACATAGTGCGCAGAGGTCGCCAACTTAAAGTCAATCGCTACAGACCTCCAAACTTCATGTGGCCTTCAGATTAGCTCGAGTGTAGAGCTTCATGGAATGGGTTTCCATGGCCGACCAGCTGCATCCAAGCCTTACATCACCAAGCACAATGCAAAGCGTCGGATTCAGTGGTGTAAAGCACAGTGGAGACGTGATCTCTGGAGTGACGAATCACGCTTCTCCGTCTGGCGATCCGATGGAGGAGTCTGGGTTTGGTGGTTGCCAGGAGAACGGTACCTGTCTGACTGCATTGTGCCGAGTGTAAAGTTTGGTGGAGGGGGGATCATGGTGTGGGGGTGTTTTTCAGGAGTTGGGCTCGGCCCCTTAGTTCCAGTGAAAGGAACTCTTAATGCTTCAGCACACCAAGAGATTTGGGACAATTTCATGCTCCTAAATTTGTGGGAACAGTTTGGGGATGGCCCCTTCCTGTTCCAACATGACTGCGCACCAGTGCACAAAGCACAAGGTCCATAAAGACGTGGATGAGCCAGTTTGGTGTGGAAGAACTCGACTGGCCTGCACAGAGTCCTGACCTCAACCCGATAGATAGAACACCTTTGGGATGAATTAGAGCGGAGACTGTGAGCCAGGCCTTCTCATCCAACATCAGTGTCTGACCTCACAAATGCGCTTCTGGAAGAATGGTCAAAAATTCCCATAAACACACTCCTAAACCTTGTGGAAAGCCTTCCCAGAAGAGCTGAAGCTGTTATAGCTGCAAAGGGTGGCGACATCATATTAAACCTTATGGATTAAGAATGGGAGTCACTCAAGTTCATATGCGTGTGAAGCCAGACGAGCGAATACTTTTGGCAATATAGTTTATATATACCGTATATATATATATATATATATATTTTTTTTTTTTTCAAACTGATAGTAATAGGAATGTTAAGTGTTAGGTAGTGAATTCACAGTATTTCATTTCGTTTGTATTTTATTTTAAAAAATTTGTAAAGTTCATCCGGCTTTCAGTTAGGAGTCGTCATTGTCATTTTTAAATTAAAAACACACTGTAAAGTACTGTAGAAAGAGTGTGTAGTGTATATGTGTGTGTAGTGTGTGTGTGTAGTGTACTGTGTGTGTGTAGTGTAATGTCTGTAGTGTAGTGTACTGTTTGTAGTGGGTGTGTAGTAGCGTAGAGTGTATGTGTAGTGTAGTGTACTGTGTAGTGTATGTGTGTGTAGTGTACTGTGTAGTGTATGTGTGTGTAGTGTACTGTGTGTAGTGGGTGTGTAGTAGCATAGAGTGTATGTGTAGTGTAGTGTACTGTGTAGTGTACTGTGTGTAGTGTACTGTGTGTAGTGGGTGTGTAGTAGCGTAGAGTGTGTGTGTAGTGTAGTGTACTGTGTAGTGTATGTGTGTGTAGTGTACTGTGTGTAGTGGGTGTGTAGTAGCATAGAGTGTATGTGTAGTGTAGTGTACTGTGTAGTGTACTGTGTGTAGTGTACTGTGTGTAGTGGGTGTGTAGTAGCGTAGAGTGTGTGTAGTGTACTGTGTAGTGTATGTGTGTGTAGTGTACTGTGTGTAGTAGTGTAATGTGTGTAGTGGGTGTGTAGTAGCGTAGAGTGTGTGTAGTGTACTGTGTAGTGTATGTGTGTGTAGTGTGTGTAGTGTAGTGTGCTGTGTGTAGTGCGTGTGTAGTAGTGTAGAGTGTGTGTAGTGTACTGTGTAGTGTATATGTGAGTAGTGTGTGTAAATGTGTAGTGTGTGTGTAGTGTACTGTGTGTGTAGTGTAGAGTGCGTGGGTGTATTGTGTGTGGTGTAGTGTGTGTAATATGTGTAGTGCTTCCAGGACTAAAGGAAGACAAGCATCAAGGCTGTTCTCTGTTCTAGCGCCGAAGTGGTGGAATGAACTTCCTCTGTCTGTCCGAACATCTGAGTCTCTTGCTGTCTTTAAAAAACGATTATAAACCTTCATCACCTTTTTACTAAACACTTAAGCTGACTTGTACTTATTTACTAACATTTTGTTCCATTCTTTTCCATTTAAAAGAAAAAAAAAAAAGAAAAAAAAAGAAAAAGGCACTTTGGTTCTAACAGGTTTTAGCAGATTTCTGTTCTTTGACTGTTGTTTACTTAAACTTGAGAAATGAAATGTTCACTATAGAAGCACTTCTGTAAGTCGCTCTGGATAAGAGCGTCTGCTAAATGCTGAAAATGTAAATGTAGTGTAGTGTGTAGTGTAATGTGTAGTGTAGTGTGTAGTGTAATGTGTAGTGTAGTGGAGGTGATGGTGTGTGGAGGCGTTAGGTGTTTTTGGTTGTGTGACTGTGATGGTGGTGTGGTTGGTTACTGGGTAAAGTGGGAACAGGAGTTGTGGAACACAGTGGAGCTGTTTTTAGGTAGAACCCACACACACGTGTACCTGACAGGTCATTTTAGTTTTTATATGTAAACTTCTTATGGATCTCCTCTGTGTCTCAGTCATGCTTAGCAGGAAGGTTCCTCACAGTCCTTATTTTAAAGCTCCTATTATTCTGTATTATCCAGTTTCACCCTGTGAGATTAATCTTGTGTATCATCGCCACCTACTGGGCTGGCATGCTCATGTCAACACTTTCATCTCGTGTTTGGAGTTTTATTGGACCTGTGAGTAACGCGCAGTATTAAAAGCTTTAAACCCAACACACACAAACAGGACGTGGAGCTGATTAACCACACACGTGGAGACTCTGGTACTCTGGTGTTGTTCTCAGTGAGGTAGAAGAACAAGAGTTCATTTAATCCTGCTTTACTCCACATCCAGTTCATCTGCACCTCCGGAGAAAAACCCAAACGGGAACTTCCATTCAGGACGAGGCTCAGCCCTGGGGGGTTCTGGGTAAATGCTGGTATCGGAGAAAATCACCTCAGTGGTGAGAGGGAGAGCAGAAATGATGGGACACTAGAACAACAAGACAAAGTGGATCCGTTTAACTCTACTAGAGTTTGGACATTTATTCTAATGACAACATGTAACTAAAATAGTGATAATGAAAACATGATTCCTGACTTAAGTCTGATCAAAACTATTGGTAAAAAAAAACATTTAACTTTAAACAGCTAACAATTCATATTTCAGTTGAGAGCAGATCCAAGAAAAAGCCACAACACCAGCAGTAGAGTTTGATGTAGTACAAACAACAATTCCAGATTAGTATAGACACAGTGTGAAATGTAAATAATAAAAAACAAGATATTTAAATGTTAGCTCAATTTAAAAGTAATGCCTGCAGGATGTTACAAAAGTCCTAAACATGTGATGCAATCACACTTAAATATAAATAAGACATTTACATTTTCAGCCGTTAGCTGATGCTTATATCCAGAGCGACTTACAGTTCCTTGACAGTATACTGTCTAAGCAATTGAGGGTTAAGGGCCTTGCTCAAGGGCCCAACAGTGGCAACCTGGCAGTGTTGGGGCTTGAACCAGCGACCTTTCGATTATTAGTCAAGTACCTTAACCACTAGGCTACAAGGCTACAAATGGAGCATAAAGAGAAGACTTAGTACTTTGTTCCTTAACAAATGATGACAAGGATCTTGAGTATTTCACCCTCTACAGCGCATAATATCATCAAAAGATTCATGAAGCTGAGGACTATACAGAATAAAAGCAAAGTGTCAACAACAACCAGAAATGCTGTTGACTGATGCACAGTGAAAATGTGTATTGTGGGTCTGATATGACGACCTTCCTTATTATGGATTATGTTTATGGAAATGATTTATTGTTTGTGTTTAGTGATTTAACATTTTTCGTTCGCGTAATCCTAGTAATCCTACGGCAATTCAGTTAGCAATCGGTTAATCAAAATGTCCAAGATGTCGAAGTGTAAAGCAGCTAAAAACCAGCTCAGGTAACTGAATTTGGACTTCCAAACAATTCTGTGGACACAGAAAGGGGGAGATCAAAACATGGACGAGTATTTCTTTTTAGACCGTCGCTGGATTTACAGTCAACTATGAAGGCAGCTGTGCTGTGTATCGTAGCTTCCATTTATTATATCATTCAGTTAATGAGTGTCATTTATTGACTGCAGTGAAATGTGGCTCTTTTCTTTAAAAAATCTGTAAATCGGTGAATTTAGGGCCTTATTTATTATATAATGTAGCTTTGAGAGCTTTTTTTCTCCAGCACAAAACCAAACCTTTCTGAATATTAAAGAAAGCTTGATTACACATTACATCAAGATTTGATTTATTTACTGAACCTTTCCAGTAGGAGGTACGACCTGTCTCACCTTCAGGATCTGACAGGTGAAGATGTACTTGACCCCGAGGACGTGATTCTGAGGGAGCGCCAACGTTCCTCTCTGAGCCCAAAGGATCCTCACAGACAGAGAGACTGGTAGCAGACACCTCGTCTCACACCCTTCATCCTGCACAGTCCGAAATCAATCCTTCACACACATTTATATACACACACTATATGGCCAAAAGTATCTGGACACCCTTCAACTTAGTTGCTTAAATTCTCACAGATACACTTTATAATATTGTGGCTTTATAAACCTGTTCCAGAGGAGTAGAGGCTGTTGTAGTTGCATTTTAGCGCATCCAATTTCTACCTGTCAATCATCCTCTCACTAATGCTGGTCCCTGCTCCTGATTGGGGAGGACGATGCTGCTCCACGCCCCCTCCGACACGTGCACAGCAATCGAACATCTTATCACCTACACTTGAGTGCAGTGCAGTACTGCGCTGTGTACGGAGAGCCACACCCTCTACCGCACTCCTTTCCCATCTCCGTGCAGGCGCCACCAACCAGCCAGCAGAGATCGTAATCGTACTAGTCTGAGAGAGAGTCCCCATCCGGCTTAGTCCCGCCCATCTGAACAACAAGCCAATCGTTGTTCATGTGGCCGCTCAGCCTCAGCCGGCAGGCAGAACCGGGATTCGATACGATGTATTCGAGATCTCAGCTCTGGTGAACAGCGTGTGTTTTTACCGCTGCACCACCTGAGCGGCTATAGTTGCATATTAATGCCCATGCTTTTGGAATAGGATATTCACTAACACATGATCAGGTGTCCAGACACTTTTAGAAGAAGAATGCTTGGTGTTTGGACTAAAGCAACCACATTACTGAACATCATTCATTGAAAAGGGAAGAGATGAAGAAGAATGATGACTGTGAATGACGTGACGATTGTTACTAGAATTACCGGACTCGGCTCGGGACACCCCTGTACGACGACCCTGCTCCTTGGTGGTTCTGATCCTGCTGTCATGGCGACTGTAGCAGGGCTTGTGGCCCCACGTAGGACTCTGTAGATCTGGTCCCTTAGCGATGCGCAGTCCTGTATCGTAGATCTAAACATAAAAAAATTAGAAATCTTATTAATGTTTAACAGTCTTACACACAGGGTCATGTAAGTCATGGGCATCAATAAGAAAATCTAGGAAGCTCGGTACAGATCTCAGACTTGGAGCCACTTCTAAGCAACAACAGGTTTTAAGATCATCTGAACAAACAGCAGCCCATAATAAAATGTAAAAGATCCAAGGTTGGGAATAAAAGCCCACACTGTTAGATTCTGCTGAGAGGAAATGTGTCCAGATGCTTCTATGTAATCAAAAACTCAAAATATAGGCTTAGTATGAATTCAAAGCTGCTGCAATACAAGAGTCACTGTCCACAGTCATGCTTGTTTTATATCATCAGCTGGTACTGATGATGAGGAGAAAGAAAACTCCAGATGTAACAATGATTAGTAATTTGGTTACAAATCACCAACCCAACAACACGGTACCTACTGTTAAGCCTGGTGGTGGTAGTATTATAATCTGGGGCTGTTTTTAGTACCCATTCCCAATGTCATTTTTCATGTCCCAATGAAAAATCAAATCAAGTGCCAGAAAACCAGCACATCTGGATAAAATCCACCAGTTCTGCCATGCATAGCGGCCAAAGATCCAACTAGAGTTCTACCAGAAGCTTAATGACTATTAAAAGCCAAAAATGGACCAGCCCCGAGCTACCTTCGTGGTCTAATAAAACCCCGCTCTGTACCACGCAACCTCCGAGCCACTAGTCTCGCCTGACTTGATCCTCCACCCAGGACAAGAGGAAGACAAGCATCGAGGTTCTTCTCTGTACCAGCAACCAAGTGGTGGAACGAACTTCCTCTGTCTGTCCAAACATCCGAGTCTCTTGCTGTCTTTAAAAAACGATTAAAAACCTTCATCACCTCTTCACTAAGCACTTAAGCTGACCTGTACTCACTCACTAACACTCACTAATACTAATTTATTTCTTGCACCTGGTTTTAGCAGATTTGTGTTCTTGGACTGTCGTTTACTTAAACTGGAGTAAGGTAATGTTCACCATGGAAGTTTTTCTGTAAGTTTCTCTGGATAAGAGCGCCTGCTAAATGCCGAAGATGTAAATTAAAAAGTGGCCGATCAAACTAAGAGAAATATAAGAAAAATAAAACCAAAAATAAATCTGCTGTCTGTATATAAAAGCTCATAAAAATCATATAGTCACAGAAAAAGAATAGTGTGCTATGACATCCATGCCTTACAGGTATAAGTAAACTTTTGACCTCTACTATATGATGCCTGAATAACAGTAATTACCTGAAGGTGCAGCCGGTCATGGTGTTGTGGTTGAACAGAATGGGAGTTCGGGGAAGCTCTGCAGCACACTCGCCTCCTGAGGAAAGACCCTGGATCGTCAACTTCATCAGAGTCAAGGTTCACAGGCCGGTAATCAGCCAATCACAAGGCACAAACAGGCATGTGCTGATAATCAGTTATTCAATATATCTCAGCATTGCTAAAAGCATATCACACTTGTGAAAAGATAATGGCTACTTGGCTACGATGTTAAAATGATCAGTCAGGAAAGATGTACAGAGCCATTTCTAAGGGTTAAGGACTCCACTGAACCACAGTGAGAAAGCCTTGCAATGGTTGTAAGTCCAACTAAGACTGGTTGTGCTGCAGATTTTGTTCTTCAAGGGCTAAGCAGATGTTTCTAGGGCGGCTTGGTGGCTAAGTGGGTAGCACTGTCACCTCACAGCAAGAAGGTCCTGGGTTCGATT
This sequence comes from Trichomycterus rosablanca, assembly GCF_030014385.1. NCBI lineage: Eukaryota > Metazoa > Chordata > Actinopteri > Siluriformes > Trichomycteridae > Trichomycterus > Trichomycterus rosablanca. Next base: position 36,507,122 of record NC_085997.1, on the reverse strand, counting down.
CCCAGGTGGGGTGGTCTGGGTCCTTTCTGTGTGGAGTTTGCATGTTCTCCCCGTGTCTGCGTGGGTTTCCTCCGGGTGCTCCCCGGGTTTCCTCCCACAGTCCAAAGACGTGCAAGTGAGGTAAACTGGAGATACTGAATTGTCCATGACTGTGTTCGATATTAACCTTGTGAACTGATGAGTCTTGTGTAATGAGTAACTACCGTTCCTGTCATGAATGTAACCAAAGTGTAAAACGTGACGATAAATTCATAATAAACAAACAAACAGATGTTTCTAACCTCTGCTCAGGTTATTAAAAAGGATTTGTAAGAGGGTAGAGAAGGAAAAAAACAATCTCAGCGCTTGTTTGACATTTGCAACAAAAAAAATCAAGCATTTACATTTTCTGCATGTAGCAGATGCTTTTATCCAAAGTGACTTACAGTCTAAGCAATTGAAAGTTAAGGGCCTCGCTCAGAGCCCAACAATGGCAACCTGGCAGTGGTGGGGTTTGAACCAGCGACCTTCTTCTTACTAGTCCAGTACCTTAACCGCTAGGCTACAACTGCCCTATAAACATGTGTACAGTTTAATGAAATTCTTTTCCCACATATCACAGCTTGTTTTGGAAGCTGGGGTCAGAGCGCAGGGTCAGTCATTGTATGGCATCCCTGGAGCAGACAGGGTTAAGGGTCTTGCTTAAGGACCCAAGAATGGCTGTATGGCAGAGCTGGGATTCAAACCCACAATCTTCCAGTGGATAGGCCAAAGCTCTATCCACTAGGCCAGAGGTCGAGAGGTCCGTGGGTCATTTATTACCGGGCCGCACAGTAAAAATAAATAATGTACACCAGACCTGGGCATTGTACGGCCCGCGGGCCATCCCCGACCGGCCCGATGAGGTCAGTGGCAATTAAAAATCAGACGTAAATAAATGTACATCACACATGCTTTATATCAGGATTGTTTTTATTTGGACGGGAGCGCTATTTCTTTACATTTCCGATGTTTCGATTTACGTGTGTGTGAGACGAGTGTATCCAGCTTCACCGGAATGGGTCGGTGAACAGAACTGAGTGCTTTTAGGACCTAAACTGCTTGCTGATTGTCAGATCATGTGTCCATAAGATGAAGCTGAGGTGTAATTGTGTTTTGTAGCAGGAAAGGACCAAAGAATTAAACATTTTAAGGTGGGTTAGTGGTGAAACCTGAGAGGAGCAGGTCATCTAACGTTAGATTTAAAGCAAGAGTGGATTAAAATGACATTATAGGAGGAGTTCAGTTGCCTCTAAAGGTGGTATAACCAGTGATTAAGTTAAGCCGTTCAAACTAACCCTATTTAAATGGGCACAGAGAAGTTACCAGCTGATCATAGAATGACAATGTCACAAAGTAATGGCAAATATTAATGCTAGAACGTTCTATACTGAAAGTGGGTGTGTGTATATTTCTGACCCAGCTTCCCTGATCAGTGCATTTTTATTATGAATGCAAAAAGGATACAGGTCCGGATTCTCCACCAAACCAGCCAATCAGTGGCGTTCCAAACAACAAGCCCCCCGATGGTGATTTAGGAAGAGACGGTGAAGGTGCAGCCAGCTGTAAAAAACAATTATTTAATTATTAAATCTTATCAATTCATTAATGATTATATATTATTACTGTAGCACATTAGTACTATTTAAGGAATAACAATAGTAGGGGCGTGTGGGTGGTGCAGCAGTCTAATGTGCTACCCCATCACTGCATGACGTGGGTTTGAATCTCAGCAGCGCCACTGGATTGGTTGGGAGCTAAAAAGACACATTTAGTCGTGAAGGCCGGATGGGGAATCACCTCCCTGCTGCTGCATGAGTGATGGAGAAATACTTTAGACTAGCATGTTCCACTGTATGAGCTCCAGTTCTACTGAGGAATCTACCAATGCCTGGTGAAAAGCAGAGCCTAGTGGCTGTACATACATAGATAGATAGATATACTTTATTTCTCATATATACATACAGTGTATCACAAAAGTGAGTACACCCCTCACATTTCTGCAGATATTTAAGTATATCTTTTCATGGGACAACACTGACAAAATGACACTTTGACACAATGAAAAGTAGTCTGTGTGCAGCTTATATAACAGTGTAAATTTATTCTTCCCTCAAAATAACTCAATATACAGCCATTAATGTCTAAACCACCGGCAACAAAAGTGAGTACACCCCTTAGTGAAAGTTCCTGAAGTGTCAATATTTTGTGTGGCCACCATTATTTCCCAGAACTGCCTTAACTCTCCTGGGCATGGAGTTTACCAGAGCTTCACAGGTTGCCACTGGAATGCTTTTCCACTCCTCCATGACGACATCACGGAGCTGGCGGATATTCGAGACTTTTCGCTCCTCCACCTTCCGCTTGAGGATGCCCCAAAGATGTTCTATTGGGTTTAGGTCTGGAGACATGCTTGGCCAGTCCATCACCTTTACCCTCAGCCTCTTCAATAAAGCAGTGGTCGTCTTAGAGGTGTGTTTGGGGTCATTATCATGCTGGAACACTGCCATGGGACCCAGTTTCCAGAGGGAGGGGATCATGCTCTGCTTCAGTATTTCACAGTACATATTGGAGTTCATGTGTCCCTCAATGAAATGTAACTCCCCAACACCTGCTGCACTCATGCAGCCCCAGACCATGGCATTCCCACCACCATGCTTGACTGTAGGCATGACACACTTATCTTTGTACTCCTCACCTGATTGCCGCCACACATGCTTGAGACCATCTGAACCAAACAAATTAATTTTGGTCTCATCAGACCATAGGATATGGTTCCAGTAATCCATGTCCTTTGTTGACATGTCTTCAGCAAACTGTTTGTGGGCTTTCTTGTGTAGAGACTTCAGAAGAGGCTTCCTTCTGGGGTGACAGCCATGCAGACCAATTTGATGTAGTGTGCGGCGTATGGTCTGAGCACTGACAGGCTGACCCCCCACCTTTTCAATCTCTGCAGCAATGCTGACAGCACTCCTGCGCCTATCTTTCAAAGACAGCAGTTGGATGTGACGCTGAGCACGTGCACTCAGCTTCTTTGGACGACCAACGCGAGGTCTGTTCTGAGTGGACCCTGCTCTTTTAAAACGCTGGATGATCTTGGCCACTGTGCTGCAGCTCAGTTTCAGGGTGTTGGCAATCTTCTTGTAGCCTTGGCCATCTTCATGTAGCGCAACAATTCGTCTTTTAAGATCCTCAGAGAGTTCTTTGCCATGAGGTGCCATGTTGGAACTTTCAGTGACCAGTATGAGAGAGTGTGAGAGCTGTACTACTAAATTGAACACACCTGCTCCCTATGCACACCTGAGACCTAGTAACACAAACAAATCACATGACATTTTGGAGGGAAAATGACAAGCAGTGCTCAATTTGGACATTTGGGGGTGTAGTCTCTTAGGGGTGTACTCACTTTTGTTGCCGGTGGTTTAGACATTAATGGCTGTATATTGAGTTATTTTGAGGGAAGAATAAATTTACACTGTTATATAAGCTGCACACAGACTACTTTTCATTGTGTCAAAGTGTCATTTTGTCAGTGTTGTCCCATGAAAAGATATACTTAAATATCTGCAGAAATGTGAGGGGTGTACTCACTTTTGTGATACACTGTATATACATGTGTACAGTACAATGAAATTCTTTCTTCGCATATCCCAGCTCGTTTGGAAGCTGGGGTCAGAGCGCAGGGTCAGCCATCGTACAGCGCCCCTGGAGCAGACAGGGTTAAGGGCCTTGCTCAAGGACCCAACAGTGGCTGCATAGCAGAGCCTGGATTTGAACCGCCAATCTTCCGGTTGATAGCCCAAAGCTCAACCCACTAGGCTACCACGTGTCAGAGGAGGCGTGTGCCACCTACATTCATTCTGGGCAACACAGGTGCATGCGGTGGAGAAATCTTATTTGAGAAATGGACATGACTAAACTGAGACAGTAACTACATAATAAAAGGTACAGAACCTGAAATTGTATGGCATGTTGTTGCAGTAGCTGTGTCCCAAATCTAGCATTGGTCAGTTCTGCTCTTATGGCGGCTTCTGTAATTTCTCCTGCGCTGGTGTACGTGATCACATACTCCACCTGAAACAGACAGACGGTCGCGTCAGCTCTCTGAGGGCTCTAAAAAAGGTAGATTATATCACCAAAATGATGTGTACACCAGACCGTGAGCTTGTTAGACACCCTATTCTAAAACTAAAGCATTAATTAGAGCCCCATCATTTTTATTAAAGACTTTGCTTGTTTGTTTGTTTATTAGGATTTTAACTTACATTCATGACAGGAACGGTAGTTATTCATTACACAAGGTTCATCAGTTCACAAGTTTATTGTCAAACACAGTCATGGACAATTCAGTATCTCCAATTCACCTCACTTGCACGTCTGTGGACTGTGGGAGGAAACCGGAGCACCCGGAGTAAACCCACGTAGACACGGGGAGAACACGCAAACTCCACACAGAAAGGACCCGGACCGGCCCACCTGGGGATCGAACCCAGGACCTTCTTGCTGTGAGGCGACAGTGCTACCCACCGAGCCACCGTGCTGCCCAAAAGACTTTGCACCAGATTTTTAAAGGTGGCCCATACAGTCAAAATTTGCAAATGTTTAATCTGTATAAAGGTGCACAAGTGTTGATTATTTGTAAATTCGGGCTCATCAGGGACGGTTTAACTGCTTTTGGTACACAGAGGGAGACGTTAGCTGGCGTGTTAGCGGGTTGTGTCGCCTCAGCCTGTCGGTAGTGCATCTAAATAACCTGCCATATGAGTGTGATGTCTTATTAGAATCCTCTCTACTGAGGCAGCTGATCAGGTAGGCAGTAGGCAGCAAGGCAGCTCACTAGGATTTCAGACAGACACCCTGTTTCCACAAAGTTGAAAGCATATCATTTGAAACAACTCGATAATTTAGAGGTGTCCACATACTTTTGGTCATACAGTGTGAGGCTAAATCTAACATGTCAATTCAAACACCCCTGTTTACTACATTTCCCAGGAATCCTCGCACTGACCTTGGAGACCACGTTCAAACAGGATCCATTGTGCTCCCCAGGTCCAGGCAGGATCACCACTGGAACAACTGGGATCTAAAATTGTAGAAAGTACATACGACATGGTTACCTGATCAATCTGTGAATGTAGCATTAGCATTAATTATTTAACTGCTATAAATTACCATCAGGTTTGGACTGTTTACTTCTGATAAACGTGGAACCTGCAAATTGAAACACGTCCACTGAATTATTTGTGATTTCCTTGACCTTTCCCGATGAGGAGACTGTAAATGTGGAGACATTTTACCTTAAGGAGGCTGAAACCAGTGAAATAAGAGAAAACACTCAGACCTCCGTCTCCCTCTGCTCTACATGACTGAGCACTAACAACACGGGAACACCAGAACGATCCAGAACGCAGGAACTCTGGGAGAGAGAATGAGAAAAAATTGGATTAATTTCTTGCATCCTCCTCAACTTTTCTCCCAATGAAGTCGTTTCTAATTCCCTTTCACAATTCCTCTGTCGACTGCACTACAAACACACTGGCCAGGAAGAGGTGTAGATCAGCATCCACCCCCTCCAACCCCTCATCAACCAGCAGTGGATTCTTAGAGCTGCATAGTACATACAGTCACACTATGCTCTGTGTTTCCTCACTACTTGTGCTGCCACCCCAACACCGCATGATTTGCTGTTGTATCTGCGATGAGTAGAAACCCTATAGGACCCTACCCTCCTCAGTCACGCCCAATGTGTCTGTTGAGCACCTGGCCCGTTCTATAGTAGAGGGCCAACTGCATGCATGTGTAAACACCCTTTTAACCTGGTGTATTTAACAACCTGAGCAGCTTGTTTATTTACATTCTGACCCATAGTTAAATGTAACATTTATTATCTGTAAAAATAATTACATTAATCATCTGTAGGAATTGGACACATTTTTGAAAAGCGTCCCATTTCTTTTGATTTTATTATAAAGAAATATGTGGACGGCGTGTGATGAGAAGTGGCTGCAGATTGGAAATGTGTTGGGGGGGGGGGGGGGGGGGGTTCTGACACTCCTGGAAAGTGATCTAAAAAAAACTGAGACTCATCCGTACTTGCTGGATTGCGATCGAGACAGGAAGAAGAAGCTGATCCTGCAGACGGCTGTCTGAGCGCGCTCACTACAGACGTGTTGGTGTAATAGGTCAGAATGACGTCGTCAACCTGGGTAAGAAAGACGTTTTAATTCAGTTTGATTTTTACTTCCCACGTCACTGCAGGACAGTGAACATAACACTGATCAAATTCATAACTACAATATTTCTATCAGGGACATAATGCAAGAGCATTCTAAACTCTAGAATAGAATACAAAAAAATAGAGTTGGATATAACAGAATAAAATAGAATACAATACAATAGAATAAAATATGATAAAATAGAATAAAATAGAGTTGGATATAATAGAATAAAATAGGATACAATAGAATAGAATAAAATAGGATAGAATAGGATATCATAAAATAGAATAGGATACAGTAAAATAGAATAGGCTACAATAGAATAAAATAGAATAGAATAGGCTACAATAGAATAAAATAGAATAGGCTACAATAGAATAGAATAGGATAGAATAGAATACAATAAAATAGGATAGAATAGAATACAATAAAATAGAATAGGCTACAATAGAATAGAATAGGATAGAATAGAATACAATAAAATAGGATAGAATAGAATACAATAAAATAGAATAGAATAGGCTACAATAGAATAAAATAGAATAGAATAGGCTACAATAGAATAGGATAGGATAGAATAGAATAGAATAGAATAGAATAGGCTACAATAGAATAGAATAAAATAGGATAGGATAGAATAGAATACAATAAAATAGGATAGAATAGAATACAATAAAATAGAATAGGATAGAATAGAATACAATAAAATAGAATAGAATAGGCTACAATAGAATAAAATAGAATAGAATAGGCTACAATAGAATAGGATAGGATAGAATAGAATAGAATAGAATAGAATAGGCTACAATAGAATAGAATAGGATAGGATAGAATAGAATAGAATACAATAAAATAGGATAGAATAGAATACAATAAAATAGGATAGAATAGAATAGGATACGATAGGATAGGATAGGATAGGCTACAATACAATAGAATAAAATAGAATAGAATACAATAAAATAGAATAGAATACAATACAATAAAATAGAATAGAATAGAATAGAATAGGATAGAATAGAATAGGATACAATCGAATAGGATAGGATATGATAGAATAGAATAGAATAGAATACAATAGAATAAAGTTTCTATTCTATTTGATGAGTTTAGAATCTTCTTGAAAGGCTTTGATACGAGTCCTGTACAGGTGGTTGTGGGATTCCTCAGGAAGAGAATCTTCCAGTTTCAGTTCTCCGAGGGATACAGGAGGTGAAGATCTGGCTGCACTTTCTATAAACCCTTAAGGAGTAAATGCTGAGTAAACGCTGGGGAATAAGTATTAGCACCATAGGGTGCACCTGGCCCTGTAACAGCTGGTGAATCCTGCATCATACTGAGCAGTTGGCAGCAGATGTTGGAGGTTGAAAACATTCAAACATAAATAAACATAAATCTTTCCAGATGTAGGAAATGTGAAGTTGCCTTGGCAAACAATATTACTTTTTTATATTGCTCACAGGTCCATGTTTGGTGCTCTTTATACCAAGGTTTAAATAACAGCCCAAAGCTAGTTGGTAGTTGGTAGTTTTGGGGTGTTTCCACTTGCACCCACTGTTCCACTTTGCTGTACCATTTGATTTGTCCATGACTGATTAAATCATATGGCTCTTTTTTGTTCACAGATGCACCTGCAAATCTAGCACCCATTCTTTGCCCTTTCTGGAACTCTGTTAGTTGCCTTATGCTACTCTGAAGTCTGATATATGTTGATTGATGCCGTTAATTGTAAACAGTATTATAAAACTCACTGTTATTGCTGTGATTTAGTCGCTTCAAAGCCAAGCTGCTTTCAATGTGGTGTTTCCATTATTTTGTCCACCACTGTGCTCCGTCAAATAAACGAAACTCTACACGAAAGACATTTTTATTAAAACAACAAAAGCAGCAAACCTTGTAAAAGTCTGAGTTCTGAGCGAGGCTGGACGAAGGTTCCTGCAGTGAGAAGTGAGGAGAGGAGATGGACGTCGGACCTTCAGGGGCGACAAAAGGAGTCTGTGCTGTAATATCTGAACCTAGAATAAAGAACACAAGCTGCAGTCAGTTCGGAATCAAAACAACCATCAGCTCAATACACTGGGTAACACAGAGAGTCAAAAGTTTACATACACACGCAGAAATGTTCTACAAATTTGCTGGGTCAAACATCGAATCCAGACTGCAGCTTAGATGATTTATATTTGGTGGTGTAGAAAGTTCTGTGATACAATTTAACTTCTCCTGATTCCTATTATTGATGACTGAATATAGCTGGTGACTACTCAGTGCCCATATAAATAGAGCTAGCTTAACTGCTCCCATTACAAAAAACACAAAACTGGGAGGATTCACCAGATATATACAGTCATCTTATGCCAAGTTCACACTACACGACTCTCCAAGCGGTCAGGTCGCTGTACAGTTCACACTACACGACTGGATCTCTTGTAATCGGGAATCTTTCAAGTCGGTGTGTATTTCACACTACACGACTGATTGGGTTTTCACACTACACCATCTATCACCAACTGGAATCGCAGGCGAGCTTCTCTGGTCTCCCAAACTACGTTCTGTCAAAAAAACAAACACGAGAAGTGATGAGGGGTTTAATGATATCACGTCCACGAGATGCACGTCAGCAAGTAGCGAGCGATCAAAGTTTGTGCGCTGATCAAGGAATCAAGAAGAAAAAATAAATGAATCTGAGTGGATTTGGCAACATGAACAGCAGGGATTGTTTGTTCTATAGTGAGTTGGAGGTTAATAAATATTATTGCAATGCAGCGTGGGTATTTTGTAGAGAACGATAAGGTCAGAAATACTGTAAAACTTGTGTGTGTGCTGATATATTCTGATATAAATTATATTACACCCCTGTCCCACCTTTTTACACTCCTCCCCTGCGTTTCCCCTCACACCGTATCTTGCGTTCTCATTGGCTGTTCGACATAGCACTCACTGCCAGTCGGGCAACTCGGATCCAGATATCTGACATGCTAGAAATCTCGCTTTGGGAGCCGCTCGGATCGAGTTGTTGAGTAGTTCACACGAAACCGGGTTTCGATCGCCGAGCGAACGCTGAGTTGCTCCCGAGCCGGCAAATCTAGCGCCGAGCGAAAATCTGGGCAAAATCGTGTAGTGTGAACCAGGCATAATCTGGGAGAAGAACTCAAACTCTTACCTGGTGCTAAAAGGAAATTTGCTTGACCCTTATAGTGACACTGTCCGCAATCAAGCAAGCTTCGCAATAGGCTTAGAGGCTGTTACGCATAAAAGAGACCACTGTTTTAAAATTGGCACCTTAAAGCTGGTCCAAAGTTTGCGCCTCTTTCTTGCCCAGCACTTTCCAAGCCAAAGGTTGAAATACAGCTTGTTCGACTATGGATAGTCTGACACAAGATCCAGCATCTTCTAGTTCTTCTACTACAAATGAGACTTTTCTAATCATAGATAGAATTTTCTCATACGTTCTCTATACAAATAATTTATTTTCTGTCACAAATGGTTTATGCGACTTCAGATGAGTTAAAATATGACATGGATTGAAAAGAATCGTTACCGTTTCCTTTCCGAACACAGAAGAGTGAATCTGTGACCGTCACCAACTCTGGATCCACGTTAGCTCGAAACATCAGCCAGTTCTCGATGCAAACTCCATCCCTTCAAATACAAACACCACATTCATTACTAATCCAGCTCAGAGTTCACAGCAGGACTTTAACATGGAAATGGTATTCTAACTTCTAGCCAAACTATTCCATATTCATGCTCGCAGATAACAGGCCAGGGATTAGGGTTAATGTAGCTTTAGTCACAGACAGAAAGCTCAGGAGTCTCAGAGGAATATTGTACTATCTAATAACCTAAATATTGGTTGTTGTTGGCTCATGATTGTGAAGCTTGTAGCTGTAAATCAGGAAATGCTTCTGATTTTGGGTTTTCAGTCTCAGTGATATTTTTCCACATAGAACATTCACGAATTTGCCAAAAACCACCATAAACTTACAGTCAAGTGGTTCATTATTAAACATTGGTTACGGCCGCTCAGGTGGCACAGCGGTAAAAACACACGCTGGAACCAGAACTGGGATCTCAAATACATCGTATCGAATCTCAGCTCTGCCTGCCGGTTGAGGCTGAGCGGCCACATGAACAACGATTGGCCTGTTGTTCAGATATGGGCGGGACTAAGCCGGATGGGGTCTCTCTCTCATGACTAATGCAATTACGACCTCTGCTGGCTGATTGATGGCGCCTGCACAGAGATGACAAAAAGAGTGCTGTCAGGGTGTGTCTCTGTACACAACGCTGAGCTGCACTGCACTCATCAAAGTGTAGGTGATAAGATGCATACGGCTGCTGCCCACGTGTCGGAGGGGGCGTGGGTTAGCTTCGTTCTCCTCAATCAGAGCGGGGATGGCATGACGCAATTGGACGCCCTAAAAGGGAGTAAAAGGGGAGAAAGTGCATAAAGAAAGCTGTTTATAGATCAAAACACTTTGTCTCAGTTACTTTCCGTATCTTGTATCCGTGCATTATTGTTCCATGTTGTTGAATGAGAGTTAAAATTTGGCCTCTATGTCGCCTTATTTATACCCCAGTAAAACATGAAGTCATGGATGATACCTTAAGAGTGAACAAGCATCTGGTACAGTTTGTTTATAAGAATTTCCATCTGCGCAAATAATTGTGACACGTTTCAATGAGTCGAACAAAAACGGAATCATCCACATGATCCCTCTGAAAAGTATAGTTTTAGGAGCATCATGATATGGGGCTGCTTTTCTGCTGACTCACATTAATAAAGAAAACACCAGAAAAAACGTTTTGTTTGATTTATAGGTACAAAGTTAAACGACATTCTGAGTGTAAATATTAAGTGGACGTTTGTACTGAAAACGGTTGAAGACTTGGTTCAGCATCACTGCCAAATTTAGCAAAGATTTTTACTGTGTTTCCTGTTTACAGCCGTTGAACACGGAGCTCAGGTCGGCCGTGCCGCAGTCCACAAAGTCACAGCAGCAGCCGATATCACAGAAATCTGACGTGATGTCACACTGGCAATCTGAAAAGAGAGAAAGACTTGTTATGATGATAAACTACAGTACAGATACTGTGACTATTGGTTTCTCTGTGCCCCTATACATATTGCTATAAAATAGCTATAGATGGCTGGACCCGTTATAACAGTGGTCTTTTTTTTGCAAAGATTGTAGAGAAAATCCTAACTCTGACCACAGACATGAAGACATTTGTCTGAGTGGTAAAATGCAATCCAAGAACCACAAAAAAAGTCTGCCATGAATTACAACCTGCTAGAAAAAGGCTGACACACTGTTTACAGGCAAGCAGGCTTTACATTACTATCAGCTGTTCCATGTATTTTGTACTAACAGATTATTTTTTGTACTCAGGTCGGTGACGGAGCTTCCTAAAGTCCTGTCAGTACAACTGGTCCAGTGCATCTATATATGTGTACTTAAGTATATCCATACACATGCGTATGTATGTTGATGTACAGTGTATCACAAAAGTGAGTACACCCCTCACATTTCTGCAAATATTTTATTATATCTTTTCATGGGACAACACTATAGAAATAAAACTTGGATATAACTTAGAGTAGTCAGTGTACAACTTGTATAGCAGTGTAGATTTACTGTCTTCTGAAAATAACTCAACACACAGCCATTAATGTCTAAATAGCTGGCAACATAAGTGAGTACACCCCACAGTGAACATGTCCAAATTGTGCCCAAATGTGTCAATATTTTGTGTGACCACCATTATTATCCAGCACTGCCTTAACCCTCCTGGGCATGGAATTCACCAGAGCTGCACAGGTTGCTACTGGAATCCTCTTCCACTCCTCCATGATGACATCACGGAGCTGGTGGATGTTAGACACCTTGAACTCCTCCACCTTCCACTTGAGGATGCGCCACAGGTGCTCAATTGGGTTTAGTCCATCACCTTTACCTTCAGCTTCCTCAGCAAGGCAGTTGTCATCTTGGAGGTTGTGTTTGGGGTCGTTATCCTGTTGGAAAACTGCCATGAGGCCCAGTTTTCGAAGGGAGGGGATCATGCTCTGTTTCAGAATGTCACAGTACATGTTGGAATTCATGTTTCCCTCAATGAACTGCAGCTCCCCAGTGCCAGCAACACTCATGCAGCCCAAGACCATGATGCTACCACCACCATGCTTGACTGTAGGCAAGATACAGTTGTCTTGGTACTTCTCACCAGGGCGCCGCCACACATGCTGGACACCATCTGAGCCAAACAAGTTTATCTTGGTCTCGTCAGACCACAGGGCATTCCAGTAATCCATGTTCTTGGACTGCTTGTCTTCAGCAAACTGTTTGCGGGCTTTCTTGTGCGTCAGCTTCCTTCTGGGATGACGACCATGCAGACCGAGTTGATGCAGTGTGCGGCGTATGGTCTGAGCACTGACAGGCTGACCTCCCACGTCTTCAACCTCTGCAGCAATGCTGGCAGCACTCATGTGTCTATTTTTTAAAGCCAACCTCTGGATATGACGCCGAACACGTGGACTCAACTTCTTTGGTCGACCCTGGCGAAGCCTGTTCCGAGTGGAACCGGTCCTGGAAAACCGCTGTATGACCTTGGCCACCATGCTGTAGCTCAGTTTCAGGGTGTTAGCAATCTTCTTATAGCCCAGGCCATCTTTGTGGAGAGCAACAATTATATTTCTCACATCCTCAGAGAGTTCTTTGCCATGAGGTGCCATGTTGAATATCCAGTGGCCAGTATGAGAGAATTGTACCCAAAACACCAAATTTAACAGCCCTGCTCCCCATTTACACCTGGGACCTTGACACATGACACCAGGGAGGGACAACGACACATTTGGGCACAATTTGGACATGTTTACTGTGGGGTGTACTCACTTATGTTGCCAGCTATTTAGACATTAATGGCTGTGTGTTGAGTTATTTTCAGAAGACAGTAAATCTACACTGCTATACAAGCTGTACACTGACTACTCTAACTTATATCCAAGTTTCATGTCTATAGTGTTGTCCCATGAAAAGATATAATAAAATATTTGCAGAAATGTGAGGGGTGTACTCACTTTTGTGATACACTGTATATATAGATATGGCTATATTGGATATTGCAATACTCGCAACTCTATCACTTTACTATTTAATATTTAATCTATATGTAATTTGTACTATACTCTGTATACTTGGAACTGCACCTCCCTGCACTTTTACTTTCATTCATTCATTTTTCTCTCAAATCCTTCCTCACCATTAATAACTGCACTGTAGTTATGTGATATACTGTATGTAAAACTCAGGTTACTTTTAGTCTTGGTTGTTATGTTTGTGCTGTTTTTTTGAATTCATGTTGTTTTTATTATTTTTATAGTGTGTCATTGTGGTATAATGCTACTGGGACTTTAATTTTCTTCAAGATCAATAAAGTATATACACTATATTGCCAAAAGTATTCGCTCGTCTGCCTTCACACGCATATGAACTTGAGTGACTCCCATTCTTAATCCATAGGGTTTAATATGATGCCGCCACCCTTACAGCTATAACAGCTTCAACTCTTCTGGGAAGGCTTTCCACAAGGTTTAGGAGTGTGTTTATGGGAATTTTTGATTATTCTTCCAGAAGCGCATTTGTGAGGTCAGACACTGATGTTGGACGAGAAGGCCCGGCTCACAGTCTCCGCTCTAATTCATCCCAAAGGTGTTCTATCTATCGGGTTGAGGTCAGGACTCTGTGCAGGCCAGTCGAGTTCTTCCACACCAAACTGGCTCGTCCACGTCTTTATGGACCTTGTGCTTTGTGCACTGGTGCGCAGTCATGTTGGAACAGGAAGGGGCCATCCCCAAACTGTTCCCACAAAGTTGGGGGCATGAAATTGTCCAAAATCTCTTGGTATGCTGAAGCATTAAGAGTTCCTTTCACTGTAACTAAGGGGCCGAGCCCGACTCCTGAAAAACACCCCCACACCATAATCCCCCCTCCACCAAACTTTACACTCAGCACAATGCGGTCAGACAGGTACCGTTCTCCTGGCAACCACCAAACCCAGACTCGTCCATCAGATCGCCACACGGAGAAGCGTGATTCGTCACTACAGAGAACACGTCTCCACTGCTCTAGAGTCCAGTTGCGTTGTGCTTTACACCACTGCATCCGACGCTTTGCATTGCGCTTGGTGATGTAAGGCTTGGATGCAGCTGCTCGGCCATGGAAACCCATTCCATGAAGCTCTACACACTGTTCTTGAGCTCATCTGAAGGCCACATGAAGTTTGGAGGTCTGTAGCGATTGACTCTGCAGAAAGTTGACGCTGACCCGCTCTGTCATTTTACGTGGCTAACACCTGAATTCAATTATCTGGATGGTTGAGTGAATACTTTTGGCAGTATAGTGTATATATATATCTCTATCTATCATCTGCAAATAGAAAGTTATTGGAACTACAAATTGTTTCTGAACAGCAACAGGACAATCTGAAAGCAGCAGAAACAGCAGTTGCACAGAGAAGTTTTATACAAGTATGAGTATATGAAACAATGGTCTTTTTACCAATGTTAAAAAGCAAATCCAAACGTTCACCTACACCTAGTAGATCTCTTAGGTCCATGGACTCTGGTCAACTAGTCAGCAGAGTCCAAACTAAACATGGTGAAGCAGCATTTAGCTGCTACGCTGCATAGAGCTGGAACAGACCGTCAGGAGATGTTAGATGTGCCTCAAATGTAGAAATGTTTAAATCCAGGTTTAAAACTTTTCTCTTTTCATCTGCCTGTGATTGAGCTCTAAATTTTGCACTTTATTATTATTTACTGCACTTTACATCTTTATTTTAAATCACCAAATACTTTCTATTTTCTTTTAGGTTTTCATGTTCTTATTTCTTTTATTCTGTATGTAAAACACACACACACACACACACACACACACACACACACACACACACACGTACAGTGTACAGATTCTTCTATAAGTTACCCTCTGTTGTCTGTACTCGACTGTAGACTGTAGGCAGAGCAGTAATCAGCGGTGCTGGAGCTTCAGTAGAGGTATTAGATCGAATCCCTCGAGTGGACAAGTCCTCCAAATCAGTTCCATTCAAATCCACTGAATCATTGAGAGACTCTTCAGCTACTGTTACATTATATTTATGAGTGGGAGCAGAATTGCTAACATCAGTAGGAGGTAAAACGCTCTGGGAACGTAAATTAAGGGGTAAAATAACAGTTAGAACCATAAAGAGCTGAAGTCTGGCTCCTGAAATCACCATGTTTATCAGCACTGATACTTTAATGCTGTTTTATTCATGTAAACAACAAAGCTAACGAGCAAGCAAACACGCTAGCTAGCATAGCCCCAACACGTTGGAATACAGTTTGTAAACACTCAAACAGAACTACTCAGCTAGCTAACTCGTTTTTATACTCATGTGTGTCTAATTTATTCAAATCGTCCAAATAAAACATCCGAAATGATTTAAAATCGTTTAAATGATCACAGTTTAGCTGTTGTAAACCAGACGCCGCAACAGCCGTTGTCATGGTAATCCTAAGGCTGTGTCCTAAACTGTATCCTACTACACTATATAGTAGTTTCAAATGTGGAAGATCAGTCTGAGCAGGGAGCGAATGTAGCACACTAAGTAGTGCACTAGTAAGTCATTTGAAACGCAACCATGACAGTACAAAAAGACTCACCCAAAAGTTTAATTATAATATTATTATTTTTTCAGACATACTATGAATAAAATGATTAGTAAAAGTCAAAATAAAAAATATATAAATATAATTTAAATATGATGAAAGAAAATGCGACATTCATTCATACACACCTCAGGACAGTTTAGGCAGCCAATCCACCTACTGCATTTCATTTCATTTTCAGTATTTAGCACATGCTTTTATTCAAAGCAACTTACAGTACTGTGACATTATGTTGTTCAAGCCATTGAAGGTTAAGGGCCTTGCTCAAGGGCCCAACAGTGGCAACCTGGCAGCAGTGGGGCTTGAACCAACAACCTTTTCATTACTAGTCCAGCACTTTAACCACTAGACTACAACTTGCGTGTTTTGGGGAAACAAACTCTGACATGAGGAGAACAAAGGTCAAACCCAGGTACCCAGAACCAGAGTTGCTGTGTGACACTGACATTGCATTACATTAATATTCGTTTATTCATTTATTTTCGCTAACATCTATTGCATGGTCAGGGTCGCTCTGTCCTACAACTAGTCCTAACAGACATAAAGCGTTAAATCATAACATCATGGCTGTAGAATTTGGATTTTGGACTTTGTAGGCCAATGTGCATCTTGTAACTTGTGTAAGGAAGACAAATGTAGAGCCCTGAGTAATGCATGTATGTGTTTGTGTTGAGAAGTACCGCACAGTATTTCATGGTACGTTGTACAATAACAAATCAAGTGTCTAAAAGAAAATGTATTTTGACCAGATTTCCCACTATGGATCCATTGGATGCCATTTGCTTTGCATGGTCGTATAACAGCCAACATGTATGAAGTGATTTTTAAGGACCACAAAGACCCCTGGTAATGCCATCTTTCAATATATTTCTATATTCCAGATGACAACGAACCCATTCCATGTTCATCCAACTCAGCAGAGTTAAATATAATTAAAACTATAATTAAATCTTTTTGGTTTTAACAAACGTACATGGTTGATTATTTGTAAGCCAGTTTTGTAAAACATTTGTCAATTTGTTTGTTTGTTTAGTCATATTTTACACTTTGGTTACGTTCATTACCTTACTGCACGTCTTTGGACTGTGGAAGGAAACCGGCGCACCCAGAGGAAACCCACGCTGACATGGGGAGAACGCAGAAATGACCACCTGGGGATCAAACCCAGGACCTTCTTGCTGTGAGGCAACAGTGCGACCCACTTAGCCACCGTGTCAGCATGGACGTGTAACAATTAAACGGTGATTTTGGAGGACCACACACATCCTGTGATGCAATCTTCCACAATATTCCCATATTCCAAATCACATTTAATTTGACATTTTTGGCATTTTAGCAGATGCCTTTATCCAAAAGCGACTTACAGTACAGTTACAGTATACAGTCTGAGCAATTGAGGGTTAAGGGCCCAATAGCAGCAACCTGGCAGTAGTGGGGCTTGAACCAGTGACCTTCTGATTACTAGTTCAGTACCTTGACCACTAGGCTACGGTAAATCACAATGCACCCATACCTAAGTGAGCTCCTTTTATGTTCATGTTAAATATAATTAACTCAGTGAATGTACAGTAGAGTGAAATGCAATTAATATTATTCATAGTTAATAGTTTTAACAAATGTACATGGTTGCTTATTTGTAAGGCAGTTTTGTAAAGCATTTATCATCTAGTGACACCAACAATGCTGCATCACATTTAGTAGTTGCGTATCGAGCCAGTGACACGGTTTCCTGGATACAACCAAGAAATGTGGATATAGAACCACCACACTCATTTACAGCATTTAGGGGACGCTTTTATCCAAAGCGACTTACAGTTGTGACAGTAAGCGATCTAAGCAATTGAGGGTTAAGGGCAACCTTCTGATTACCAATCCTGTACCCTAACCACTAGGCTACAGCTTCCCATGTTCACCCAATTTTCTTCCAATTGTGACCAAACGATCCGAGCCGTCAAGAATTAAGAGCCTCGTTCAAGAGCCCAGTAACCCTTAGATTACTAATCCAATAACCTAATATTTTACATACATTTTCAGCACTTTTATCCAGAACAATTTACAGTACCATGACAGCATATTTTCTAAGCAATTGAGGGTTAGGGGCCTTGTTTAACACTTTGATTACATTCATGACAGAACATGTTACTCATGATTCATCCGTTAAAGTTTTTAATGTCAAACAGTCATGGACAATTTTGGATCTCCGATTCAACCTCACTTGCACGTCTTTGGACTGTGGGAGGAAACCAGAGCTCCCAGAAAAAACCCATATGGGCCCAAGTACCATGACAGCATATTTTCTAAGCAATTGAGGGTTAAGGGCCCAACAGTGGCAACCTGGCAGTGGTGGGGCTTGAACCAGCGACCTTTTAATTACAAGTCCAGTGCCTTAACCACTAGGTTACAACTTCCCCTTTAGTAAGATGTTTCACAAACTGACTGATACCATAATTTTTGCAAGTTGTACCAGTCTGAGAACTGGTTTAAACTGTAAATGTGATATAAAGGAAATTTGTGCTGCTCCTCACGTGTTTGCTAAAAAATGATGAGCATCTGATGGAAATCTGGCCGAAAAAGGTTCGATTCAAACAAATAAAGCGAAACGTGCATGAACAAAGAACAAGCTTTTGGTTTTGTGGGTGTTTTATTAGAACCGATGACATTTAAAGGTTTATTTTTTGCTCTCTTCTTCCTTGGAGAGATTCTTGATGATCTCTTCCTTCTTGGCCTGCAGTCGCTCTTCGCGGCGCTTGCGTGCCTCGCGGGTCTTGGAGCGGCGAGCTTCAGCCTGGTCACTGCAGACGGAGAAGAGACGTTAATAACTATCCGGTAAATGAACCACTAATCTAGTCTTCAAAGGTGATTTTAAGGATCTATAACAGATATGATTTAAAAACTCCTATAAACAGCTTTCAGACAGGACCGTAACATCCGAAAACCTCTAAAGATGTTTGATACGTCTTAAAATAAATGAAAGTCTGAGCTCTGAGGTGCATCTGTGGAACTGGAAATGCCAGGCGTGTGTGTCGCCGAACAAAATCAAGCATCTAATCAGAGATCAAATGCTGGGACTCAGAAGCACGCTCAGCTCTGCTAGAGGTCCAATAAGGTCCGTTCTGTATTGGTACAAGTTTAAGCTCTGAACCGCTCAGTGAACAGTCCAGCATCATAACCACTGACCCACCGGTCACAGTGAAACCAGTTGTCGACCGTAACTTACGAGAGGAGCTTCTTGCGGGCGCGGTCGGCCTTCAGCTTGTGGATGTGCTCCATGAGGATGCGCTTGTTCTTGAACACGTTACCCTTGGCTCTCAGGTACAGGCTGTGGTACCTAAACACGCGAGAGTCGTGCAGCGTTAGTATTGAGCACTTTGTGTTCATCACATCACATCACATCTAGACTTTAGAGGGAAGTCGTGGGACCTACATGTGCCTGTCGATCTTCTTGGACTCCCTGTAGCGACGCAGCAGACGGCGCAGGATACGCATGCGACGCATCCAGCACAGCTTCTCGGGCATACGAGCGTTCGCAGTACCCTTCCTCTTACCTAGCGAGTGGAAATGGGCATCAAGATGATCAATAATCATGATTTGATTATTAAACTTAACACGTTTTGAACACTTTGGTTCCATTCATGACAGGGCAGGTTACACAAGATTCATGGACAATTTTGCATCTCCAATTCACCTCACTTGCCTGTTTTTTTGACTGTGGGAGGCAACTGGAGCTTTACATTTACAGCATTTACAGCTTTTTATCCTAAGCGACTTACAGTACTGTGACAGTATACTGTCTAAGCAATTGAGGGCCTTGCGCAGGGGCCCAACAGTGTCAGCCTGGCAGTGGTGGGGCTTGAACCAGCAACCTTTGGCTTACTAGTCCAATACCTTAACCACTAGGCCACATCTGTCCCTAGTGGAGCTCCCAGAGGAAACCCACATGGACATGGGGAGAACATGCAAACTCCACACAGCAAGGACCCAGTACACTCCGACCTTCGCTCTGGGGTGACAGCGCTACCCAGTGAGCCACCGTGCCGCCCTCAATAATTATGTCAGAACTGAGAGACCTTAAATATCATGGAATCAGCAACTCGGAAGAGGATTACACAGAACTTATGGAATTTATTAGAATTATGGAATCACTAGGCATCATTTGTGAATCCCTGATGTTGGGAATGTAAACCAGATTCCATTCACTGTGGTAATAAAGCTAAACGGATGAAACACGTTTATTAAAAACTAACTTTGTGGCTTTTATTTTAAAGTAAGAGCTTAGTTTAACACCATGGCTGCCCAAGTTCAAGGCGGGAACGGTTGTAGAAAAGGTCAGTTTTGCTATATTCATTAGGTAAAATCAAAATTCGAAGATTTGATTTCCTAAATTTGTCAAATGCTGCATTTCCACATTAACCTTCAAGTCAAAATACATAAATCACACTTCACACCATTAAAACTAAACGTCCCGATATACTCACCGATGCCCATGTGGCGACCCTTGCGGCGTGCCAGCGTATTCTTGCGGCAGCGGGCGCGAGAGTGCACCGTGACTGGCTTCTTGATGATCAGACCATCTTTCACCAGTTTGCGGATCTGCTGGCCTGGGAGGGCGATAAAAGCAAAACATTATCAAACAATCCTCACGAACATCTAATCACCAGTCCGTACGTAATGCAACGACCACTGCTTTTACACACCCAGACAACCGCATTAGCTAGATTTTAGGCATCTCAGACTATCAAAGGATGCCCGTACCCAAGAGCTACACCAACCTAAGACACGTTAGTTAACACGTACACGTACAGTACAGAATAAAAATATCTTACGGGAGTTGGCATTGGCAATCTCGTTGGTTTCATTGGGATCGAGCCAGACCTTCTTTTTGCCACAGCGCAGGACGCTTGAGGCCAAGCGCTTCTGGAGCCTGAGCATGCTACAACACACAAGAACAAAGCAGACATTTCGGAGATTTTCTAAAAGACAAAATACTTTAATAAGAACAGGTAATTAATTCATAATTTGTTATATATTTTTCATTTGCAGTCTTGTCAACATTCGGAGCTTCACAGGTCAGCAGCGGATTCTTACATCAAGCATACATGGAGGATCACACTACTCACTCCTCACGTAGGTGCCACAATCAATTAGTAGCAGGTACAAGGTATACTCCTAAAATGTTATCTAGTTTGCTCCTTTAGACACAGCCAATAGTTTGTTGAGTCGCCCAATGACCTTAAATCGAGGCAGTGATCTTGATCTGTGCGTCACCCGAGCAGAAAGATCATCCAATAACAATAATAATGAGACTAACAAATTCCCTTGGGCAAGTCTGAATGTCATTACACCTTAGAGAACAGAACACCTTTACTTGACACATATACGTGCGCTGAGTACATCAAAATTACTTCTTCGCATATCTCAGTTTGTTTGGAAGCTGGGGTCAGACCGCAGGGTCAGCCATTGTGGACACCACTGGATCAGAGAGGGTTAATGGCCTTGCTCAAGGACCCAACTATGACTAAATAGCAGAGCTGGGATTCGAACACTGTCCCATTTACTTTCTATTTACAGCTTTAGAGAGTTCCACAATGATGCACGTTATTATGATACATCAAAAACTGCAAACTGGTGCTAAACCAGCTGAATTAGGGTTTATGTCCTGCACAGTTTGGCTTAATATTTTAGGAATATAACATTATAAATAAACTATGAGATATTTAAAGGTTATTTGACATCTAACCTGGCATAAAATTACACGTTGACTATTAACAGTATTAAAATACAAAGCTTTAAGAGGGGGGAAAAATAATCTAATAGAAGAATTGACCATGTACGAATTGGAATTATGTAATCAGAGGAAATTCTAACGCGAAAATATTGAGTACTAAGTGAATCTTTACAAAATTGCATAAGTTTGACTGTTAAACACATAAATCCAAACGCGATCTGCATCTGTATACTTCATGTGCAGCAGACATTACTGACAGCGAAAACTAATTTAGCCTTCAGTTTGGAAAACAAACCCACATTGAAAAGATAGCTGAATTCTAAACCTAGTAAGTAATATTTATATCGTTATAAGCTGTTAAAATCTGTTAGCACAATGCTAACCTGAAAACGTCGCGAGCAGTGACGAGCTAACGTGCTAATAACTACAACACGTCAACATGGGGGAAAACAGGACGCTGTAAAATATTATAACCCAGAATAAGGTTCAAAATTATAAATACTAAACAAATAACATTTTAAATATGAACTCAGTGTTAAATAAGGATATAAATTAGTAACTTGATATGAGCATTAATGCCGTCATTCCTATGATCGGTGCGCGAGGCCTGCGCGTGCACGACACGTTTGAATTTTAACGGATTTTCACACGACGATCACGAGCTTTTCGGCTCCGTTTGGGTCTTTATTAGATATAAAGTTGACATGAGTGTAAAATCAGCGAGTAAACGTGAAGTTTTCTGTATTTTTGTGAATATTTGAAGACGGAGCGGAGCTCACGCTCTTACCTCATGGCTGCGGATCTTACAGAGAAAGGAAGGACCGAGGAGACCGGAGCCTACCAATATACAGACACATGCGCACTTCCCACAGCTTTAATCTAATGTAGACCAACGATTTAAGATCCTTACACTTCAAATATCATCCATACTTATAAATCATATTCTTATGATACAACAAATTATTCAGTGTGTCGTATAACAAAGTAGAAATATAATAATTTAAAGCTATAGGAATTGAAATACACCTATTCTGGCTTGTAATGGTACAGTCCACCAAGTTCTCGCGAGATTTCTGAGCGACGAGAATTCCACTCATCTCCATTAGTTTGCGTTTTATCCAACTAAATCAGTTATTAAACTAATAAAAAGTGATTTCAGGAATTATTCAGACCCCCTGTATTTTTTTTACATTTTATTGTGACATAAAATGTAAACACACTCTTAAAGTTGATCTGAAAAATTAAAAACGAAAATCTTTTATTTACAAATTAATTTTAACAATAGATAGATATTTTATTAATATTATTAACCCTCCTGTTAGGTTATGGGTCGAATTGACCCGTCTTAAGGTTTAAAAATATTTTAAAAAATATAGTTAAAAGTATTTATTTTTTCGGGATGAAACTTCTTCTGCTTGGCTTAATTAGTGAAATCAACATATAAAATAAAAATGGTTCATTTCACATATTTCCAAATGTAAAATAATATTTAAAATATATCAATGACATGTTAAACTATTGTATTTAAAATGAAGGTCTTTCAAATTTACATTTAAAAAGTTTTAACATGCATTTTAATGCATTTTTTATTAAAAACAAAAGAATTGTCCTTATTGAACCATGATTTGTGAGAGCTAAAGAATAAAATTGCACTAAATATTGATTGAAATAGTTAGTAATGGAGTTAATAATGAGAACAATGATTATTGTGATTTTTTGTTTTCTGAATCTTTTGGATAATTAAACATGTCCCTGGTCAAATTGACCCGGGAACATCATTGCTGTTCCTGAGAAACGAACACAACAGGAGGGTTAATACATATTAATATAATATATTATTCACACTTTGTAGAAGCCCCTTTAACAGCAAATACAGCTGCAAGTCTTCTTGGATACGTCTCTACAAGTTTTACATACATGGATTTGGGCAGTTTACCCCATTATTCATGGTCTCTCAAGCCCTGTCTTGTTTGTTTATTTGGATTTTAACGTCATGTTTTACACTTTGGTTACATTCATGACAGGAACGGTAGTTACTCATTACACCAGATTGATCAGTTCACAAGTATTTAATATCAAACACAGTCATGGACAATTTAGTGTCTCTAATTCACCTCACTTGCACGTCTTTGGACTGTGGGAGGAAACCGGAGCACCCAAGGAAAACCCACACGGACACGGGGAGAACATGCAAACTCCACACAGAAAGGACCCGGACCGCCCCACCTGGGGATTGAACCCAGGACCTGTCAGTGTAGATACTGAGCCTATGTGAACTGCAATCTTCAGGTCCTTCCAGAGATCGATAGGGTTCAAATCTGGGCTTAATACATTTTGAATCTACTATAAATCCTTCAATGTTTAGTACATTAGTAAGTGATTCTAATAGTACTTGTACTACTTATAAGTAAATACTCTTTCATTAAATCAGATATTACGGAGCTAATAAATGTGGATCAGAATTAAACTCGTCTGTGTGTTCCCTGACGGAACTACATAGTGCCTGCATGGTGCTGCAAAAAGAAAAAGGGGGTCAATCATCCCTGAGTGGATAGGTGTTTGCTAGTTGATGGCCATGAAATTCCAATAGGGGTTGCTAGGTGGTTGATAGGGTATTCCAAGAGTAGATCCACATTAATCAATTTCTTCTTTTGCCTATGCCCTTATTTTTTGTTTATCCATTTGCTTTTGTTTATCCATATTATATTATTCATACTTTATAGATACCCCTTTGGCAGCAAATACAGCTACGAGTCTTCTTGGATACATCTCTACAAGTTTTATACACATGGATTTGGGCGGTTTATCCCATTATTCATGGTTTCTGTCTCTTATGTGAACTGCAATCTTCAGGTCCTTCCAGAGATGTTCAATAGGGTTCAAATCTGGGCTTAATACATTTTGAATCGACTATAAATCCTTCATTATTTAGTACATTAGTGAGTGATTCTAATAGTACTTGTACTTCCTATAAGTAAATACATTTTCTTTAAATCAAATATTACACAGCTAATAAATGTGGATCAGAATTAAACTAGTCTGTGTTTTCCTTGACGGAACTACATAGCGCCTGCACGGTGCTAAAAAAATAATAAAGGGGGTCAATCATAGGGTATTCAAACAGTAATTAGTCAATAGTCAGACATTAGTAAATTTCTTCTTTTGCCTATGTCCTTATTTTTGTTTATCCATTTGCTTCTGTTTATCCATATTATATTATTCATACTTTGTAGACAACCCTTTGCCAGCTAATACAGCTGCAAGTCTTCTTGGATACGTCTTTACAAGTTTTACGCACATGAATTTGGGCAGTTTATCCCATTATTCGTGGTCTCTCAAGCCCTGTCAGATTTAATACTTAGCCTCTGTGAACAGCAATCTTTAGGTCGTTCTAGAGATGTTCGATAGGGTTAAAATCTGGGCTTAATGCATTTTGAATCCACTATAAATCCTTCATTATTTAATACATTAGTATGTGGTTTTAATACTACCTGTGTATTTTTAATCAGTTATTATGCAGCTAATAAATGTGGATCAGAATTAAACTAGTATGTGTATTCCCTGATGGAACTACATACAGGGGTTCATCATCTATGAGTGGATAGATGTTTGCAAGTTGATGGCTATGGGATTCCAATAAGGGTTGCTAGGTGGTTGCTGGGTATTCCAAAAGTAGGTGCACATTAGTTAATTTTTTCTTTTGCCCATGCCCCTCCTGGTTTATCCATTTGCTTACTGATTTATATTTTTCCCCCCAGATTACTAATGAGGTAGTTGACTCTTAGTTTTAAAACAGCTGGTGAGGGTTATTACAGTTTACAAAACCAACAAAACTACATTTAAGTAAACAAATAATAAATTAAATTTTGAACAGAAACTAGAAACAGAGCAGTGCAACTCAGCTGTTATGGTACTGACCTAGTATTCAGCAGGCTGATGGTTGTAGTTTCACCTCTGCCAGGTTGGCACTGTTGGCAATTAAATTAAAATAAAATAACTAAAATAAAATAAAATTATATTTTTAGAAGAAATTCACATGAATGCAGCCATCTACAGCTAGTAATAAAAATAAATGAATAATGTGATACATAAAACCTGTCCTGCCAGTAACAAAGATTAACAGAGATTGTCTATTCACACAATGTGATGTAGAACAAAAATGACAAATTCAATGATTAAACGAATTTTATTAAACTAAAAAACTTCTTATGTGCAACACAAACTAGAACTAGAATTAAGTCTGATCAGAGCTGCATATACCTGCAGATATGAGAACTCAGAATGCATTTAATTATAAGGTTTGCGAACCTTACAGACCTGCCAAAAATAAGCTGCTGCTGCATTATGGGAATTTAGAAACATGAGCTGCTTTCTTTGTGCGACAGTGCTTTGTGTGAGCACAGCTTGCTTGACTGTAAACAGTGTTACCTGAGTTTCAGGATCTTCTAATTCCTGACATGTTTCTTGGACGTCTGACCATCCAGACAAATATCTTTTATTTTCTTACGCTGGCAATAGGCTGATGTTCCATGTGCTTTGTAATTTATATTATTAGTGTACAAATTCTCCTGGCAACCTTTAGTGACCACACGTTTCTCCAGGATATTCTGTCCTCTATTCGGCTCTTTAGGCTTCTTAACTGCTCGTTCATAAGGAATCCATCCACCTTGTTGCTGGCCATCCTCTTCCTCCTTTACCTTTTTTAGCTTGGTTATCTGGGCTTGATTATTAGCTAGAATCAATTTGCCTGTCTTTTTGGCATCCAAGGTCTGTCCGAAGACTTTACCAGCACCAAAGTTCAAAAGCATTAATATTTTATCTGTCATGCTTTTTTATTATCCAGCGGTCACATCCATAAAGAACCACAGAAAAGACCATAGTCTGGACAATTCTGACCACTGTTTGGAAAAGTGATGTCAAACTAGCCCTAGTCATATGAGCACAGAGACATTACCAGCTGTAGTCATTTATAGGTACTAATGAAGAATTAAAATGCAATACTATAAACCAGCGGTTTTCCAAACGTTTTTAAGTGACCGAAATTTTGTCTACGATTTTTACAGAGACCCAGGCAACACAAACAACGAATTAAAACAAAACAGAAGACGAAATAAACTTAATTAATAAAAATGATGGCAATCTGGTCTCACTGTGGTTTACAAAATGTTCAAGTTCATTTTGTTGATCATTTAATTATTATTATTTTTCTCTGCAACCCTTTTATTTGGCTTTGGGTGGGTCGTGACCCAGGGTTTGAAAAACTCATAGCCATAAATGACTAAATGATGCTGGAGAACTTAAAACAAAACAAGACAAATTGACTACGCTAAATAAAATAGAAAAAAAACTGGATGTAAATGTAATTATTTTAGACACTGAACATTTGTAAACTAATCAAATATTTACTGGGTGAGGAAGATGTTGTTTACATTTCATTTTGAAACTATAAACTCATAGAACTCATTAAAACACCTTTATTTTAGTACTTGATGAACTTTACATTGTAAACATTCCACTAGCACACCAGCGCCGAGATTCTGAACTCCTCGGTTCGAAACTTGGTGTTGCCACCGGTCGGCTAGGCGCCATCTAGCGGGCATAATTGGCAGTGCCTGCAGCAGACACGTTTCTGCTAGGGCGAAATTACCGGACTATGTGGAAGGGATCTTCAAACGCTGTGTAAGAACCCTGATTGGCAGATAGAGAGGCGCTTGTGCAGAATGCATGGATAAAACAGGGTTCCGCTAAGGGCTGTACACGGGTCAGAAGAGGTGTGAGCAGTAATATACCCACCTTGACCGCAATCAGGGATCCACCAGCAGCGGAAGACAAACTGACTACAATAAATTGGGAGAAAATGCAGAAATAAAACGGAAAAAAAACTGGATGTAAATGTAATTATTTTAGACACTGAACATTTGTAAACTAATCAAATATTTACTGGGTGAGGAAGATGTTGTTTACATTTCATTTTGAAACTATAAACTCATAGAACTCATTAAAACACCTTTATTTTAGTACTTGATGAACTTTACATTGTAAACAGGAAAGTTCCATCAATTTCAAGCTTCTTGAGGACCTTCTGCAATAAGGAGCCTGGGGGGTAGTCAGCTTCGCCTTGTCAGATGTGTGGAGGGTCTCGGGGGAGACGTGATCATGCTCCACAGTGGAGTGTGTGTCATGTCTCACACTCTGTTCATTTTTAAAAGGTAAAATGAGTCTGCTGGTGTTTTCTAAAGTTGCTGGAATGGCTGAAGCGTTTTCCGCACGCACCACAAGCGTACGGCTTCTCGCCCGTGTGATGCCGCTGATGGATCTTCAGGTACCCAGACTGGCTGAAGCGCTTGCCGCATAACGTACAAAAATACGGCTTCTCTCCGGTGTGAACACGCCGGTGCTTTTTAAAGTCGCCCGAGTGGCTGAACTTGCGGTCGCAGAACGTGCAGCAGAAGCGTTTTTCTCCTCGTAATCGTCTCTGGTATGTTAAACCGTTCAGAGAATCGTGTCTCTGCGCCGCTCCGTCCAGAACTGCCCCGATTCTGGCCGCGTCCTCTGAGGCGAGTCTCTCTAATGGCACGTTTACATCAAAGGGAAGAATCGCACAGATGGCCTGCATGGGTTGCGCTAGCATCGGCTCGGTTTGGTTCAATCCCGTCGCAGCATGACTGGACATGACTTCCTGCGATACGTATTCACCAAACTCATCGATTTCTGTTTCTGTTTTGATGGCATTAGCAGTAAAACTGGGTGGATTTAATCTTAAAACATTTACATTCTTTAGGTCTGAAGCTGCATTTGTAACCACACAGTCTGTCCGTCTTGGAGATGGTGCCTTGTGGGAAACGTAGTCCGATACCTTGCACTCACGTCCTGAATCCCCCGCTGTGACGATGAATCCTGGCGCTGTGGGTTCCACTTTTGGATCTAAATGTTCGGCTTGAGGTTGAGAGGAGAGCAGGGAGTGAGAAACAACAGCGCTTATTTGTGGATAGAGTCCGTCTGTGCCGTTTCGAGACCTGATATTACGGTCACTTTCCAAATCCTGCTTTAATTCTGTGTCCTGCGTAGTGATTACTGAATCAGTCTGAGTTATTTTCTCCTCATAGTTGCTCGTGTTGACGGCCCGTTCTGCTTCTGCAAAACACCACAAAACTGTTGTTATTTACAGTTAGAAATTTACTGATGTGTTTGATTACAGGAATAAATGATTCCTGAAAAAATTAATTGGTGCTTTTTAGCTCAGACAATTGCTCCTGCCACATTTGTTGGTTTTCTGGCACTAACCTGACTCATTAGTACAGTTCCCATATTAGAAGGCCATTCCAAAAACCACAGGTTGGATAGTTAGATAACGGACCCAACTTCATCCACGATTTAAGAATTTTAAGGTAATCTTTCTTCATTATTGTGCCCACGTTCTGCAATGCACCAGTTCCACCTGCAACAGTTGGTTGGTTGGGTTTTATCGCCATTATAAGCTCTGTATTTAGAGCCATCTCTATGGCGTGCCATTTGTATGTTTTAAAACATTCTTATTAAAAAAAAGGTGTTAAAACCATGAAAGGAGTTTTAGGATACAGAGATATATGTTGTTTACATGTGCATCAAAACTGTAGAGGTTAAAATTACAACAAATGTTTCAATTGTATGCTTTTCAGAAGCAGTTTTCCTAAAAATGTCATTTATGTCCGATCCCATCAGGTACAGATTTCTGTCCTGGGTAAAAACTTCACATTCACATAGAATATGTTTCATTGATAGGGTAGTTGAGCAATGAAGGCATTTTGGGGCCTGTTCTCCTTGTCCGTGTGCAAGTCTTGAATGTCCTATCTTGCATCGTGTGAGGGCTACTTGGTCCCCCCTCTTCTGGGTATAGTTCATTTTGTATGCCCACTTGCAACAGAAAAGCCCCAGAATATAAACCTACTACCACCATGCTTCACAGCCTTTACAAGGGTTTAAATGCCTCCATCTTTGCTTTATCTGACCAAAACAGTCCTCATGAAGGTGTCCTCATTTTTCAGTGTCCATGTGATATGCAACCAACTCTATGTCAAGTCAAGCTTTTTAATTATTCTATACAAAGCTCTAAGATTTTTCCATTGTAATGCCTGTTGCTTAGTTTAATGGGTACAGGGAGGTTTGGAGCTATAATCATCATCTCTAATGAGGAACATACCACAAAGGTAAATGACAAACTTGTATGTATATTTTTAACATGGACGATTTTGTCATATTTGTAGAAAACCTGCAATAAACAGCAACTTTTTCTAAACAAAGAAGAAAATATTTCAGTCAGACAGTCATAGAAAAAGAACAGTTGCAGAAGTTATTCCCAAATAGGGGTCGGAACACACAATGATGTTCGTTTAAAGTTAAGATCCATACATTTAAGGGATGTGTCCGCTAATGCCTGGTTCACACTACACGATTTTTGCCCTGAGTTTCGCTCGCCGACTGGTAGCTGCTAGATGTGGCAGCTCGGGGGAGAATCAGATCTCGATCACTATGTGTGAACTGTTCGACGACTCGATCCGAGCGGCTCGCCAATCGCTCGCAGCCTCAAGAAAAATATCAAGCATGTTAAATGTCTGGACCTGTCGCCGACTCAAAATGATGTAGTGTGAAAGGTGTTGTGATTGTTATGAATGCAAAATACAGGAAGGAAACCCATGGGGAGGAGTGCAAGTATGTGGAACAGGAGCATAATATAGTTTATATCAGAATACATCAGCACACACAAGCATTACAGTATTTGTGACATTATCGTCCACGCCAAACCATAATATCAACTTTGCACTGCAAAAAATATTTATTTGACTTCCAACTCTCTCTGCAGAACAGACGATCCCTGCTGGCCACGTAGCCAAACCCAAACCTTTACCAAACCTTATTTATTTTACCTCTTTGCTTTTACGCTGCACATCAGCGCACAAACACTTTGATCACTCGCTTCTTGCTGACGTGCATTTTTGGACGTGGTATCATTAAACCCCTCGTCACTTCTCACGTGTGTTTTCGTGACAAAACGTAGTTTGGGAGTCCAGAGAAGCTCGCCTGCGATTTCAGTTGGTGATAGATGGTGTAGTGTGTGACCCCCTATCACCGATCAGTTGTGTAGTGTGAAATACACACCCACTTAAGACTCTCGATTACAAGAGATCCAGTCGTGTAGTGTGAACTGTACAGAGACCTGACCACTTGGAAAGTCGTGTAGAGTGAACTTGGAATAAGACAGCTTATTAGAACCTTGCCACATGTTTACAAACAATAAACATAATTCTAATGTTTACAGTAAGTAAGGACATTTACATTTTGCAGTACTTAGCTGAGGCTTTTATCCAAAGTAAATAAGAGTACTGTGACAGTATATTGTCTAAGCAACTAAGGGTTAAGGGCCTTGCTCAAGGGCCCAACAGTGGCAACCTTGAACCTGTGACCTTTTGGTTAGTCCAGAGTGACAAGGATGGATAAGGTTAGGAATGAGATAATCAGAGGTACAGCACAAGTTAAACAACTAGGAGATAAAGTTAGAGAGGCCAGGCTGAGATGGTTTGGACATGTCCAGAGGAGGGACAGTGGGTATATTGGTAGAAGGATGTTAGATATGCAGCTGCCAGGAAAAAGACAAAGAGGAAGACCAAAGAGGAGATATATGGATGCAATAAGAGAGGACATGGAAGTAGTTATGGTGAGGAAAGAGGACGCAGTGGACAGAGTGAGATGGAGAAGGATGACTCGCTGTGGCAACCCCTGAAAAGGGAAAAGCCGAAAGAAGACCTTAACCACTAGGCTACAATCCACATTATGGTCTTTGGTGTCCATCCTTACCATTCCTGCAGGATTTGTTTTGTAGCTCCTGTAATCTCCGCCGCAGTCTCTCGTTCTCTCTCTGCGTCCGAGCGGTTTTCTCCTGAAATTCGGACACGGTCTCCCTTACCACCTCCAGAACCTCCTGTACCGCCGCCTCCAGCAGCTTACTGACCCGAGCGTTCAGACGCTCCACCTTCGACATAGCGCTTGATAAAGCCGATTCACTGACCGATAACGGTAATTTACAATACTAAAGGTATCGTCGATGATCTGCAGTATCGCTGATCAACCAGACCTTAGTAGTTAATTATAACATTTCTAGTCAACTAGTTTCTAAAGCCACAGTGATATTATCAATACATTATTCCTAAACTCCAAATGACAGAAATGTGCGGTTACAGTGAATACACCCCAGAAAACCGACAGCTTTGCATTTACACAAAGCTAAATTGGTAAAGCTGTATTAAATATGTATAATTACGCTTATTATACACATTACAACATTATTCCTTAACATGACAAATTGCATTTTAGAACAAAGCCTGAACAGACATTAAGCGAACAGCTTGGTATTATTAAATCCTAGCCTAGCGTAGATGGCTAACGTTATATCATAATATTTATATCAAAAATAAATTTACCGCATTTGTATTTGTTTAAGCAAAATAAAATATCACGCCTCTGACTTCCTTAATATGATAATTTATCTTCAAAACGACTGTAATTTTAGTTAACCACAGCTTTTCTTCAATTCTCTACGAATGAGAACATGACTAGCTACGGTCAAACAAATGTGGCCGAACTCCAAATGAATAAATAGTGCACTACATATGAGGGAGCACAAGACGTTATTGTACACCCTAAAAAGTGCCCATACATAGGAAATAAGGAGCGATTTGAGACACAGCTCAACGCGCTTGCCGTTGGACTGCCGGGGTGGGTTGCCAGATACATATTCCATACTCCTCATATACTGGCAATTAATATAAAGAAATGTAAACGTCTTATTATCAGTTTGATGACTCCAGAGGAAGCAAAGGCACGGGTTGCCAAATAAGTATAATACCGATTATGACCACCTCCTTGTTTCTACACTCACTGTCCATTTTATCAGCTCCACTTACCATATAGAAGCACTTTGTATTTCAATTCAAATCAAATCAAGGTTTATTTGTCACATACATAGTCATACACAGTACAACTAGCAGTGAAATGCTTTTGTGAAATGCTTTTAGTTCTACAATTACTGACTGTAGTCCATCTGTTTCTCTACATACCTTTTTAGCTTGCTTTCACCCTGTTCTTCAATGGTCAGGTATTATTTAGGTGTTGGATCATTCTCAGCACTGCAGTGACACTGACATGGTGGTGGTGCGTTAGTGTGTGTTGTGCTGGTATGAGTGGATCAGACACAGCAGCGCTTCTGGAGTTTTTAAACACCTCACTGTCACTGCTGGACTGAGAATAGTCCACCGACCAAAAATATCCAGCCAACAGCGCCCCGTGGGCAGCGTTCTGTGACCACTGATGAAAGTCTAGAAGATGACCGACTCAAACAGCAGCAATAGATCGATCGTCTCTGACTTTACATCTACAAGGTGGACCAACTAGGTAGGAGTGTCTACTAGAGTGGACACAGTATTTAAAAACTCCAGCAGCGCTGCTGTGTCTGATCCACTCATACCAGCACAACACACACTAACACACCACCACCATGTCAGTGTCACTGCAGTGCTGAGAATGATCCACCACCTAAATAATACCTGCTCTGTGGTGGTCCTGACCATTGAAGAGCAGCATGAAAGGGGGGTAACAAAGCATGCAGAGAAACAGATGGACTACAGTCAGTAATTGTAGAACTACAAAGTGCTTCTATATGGTAAGTGGAGCTCATATGATGGACAAAATTGATTTGGAAATAACAATAATAATAAAGAATAATCTAAAAATAAAATAATTGTAGTTATAACAGATTAAAAAGGTTTTCCACAGGATTTTGAAGTGTGTCTGTGTGAATTTGTGCTCTTCATGGTCAGGGACTGTATTGGAAGGGAAGGTCGAGCAGGTGTAGAAAATCTAGTGAATGTTAATTCATTAAATTATCTTTTTTACTTGCTCAGGGGTCCAGACTGTTTCACACATCTAGCTTTGTGAAGCTCATGACATACAGTTTTGTTTAGACTGGATTACATTTTGTGGGTATTTTTTGTGACCGTGGTGCTTTTGGGTATTTAGTAACGACCCTGAAGAGCCAACCTACGTCAGCTGATGCTGTTTGGCCTCGCTTGAGATTCACTCCCATGAATGCCCTACATTAAAATACAGTCCTGTAATCGATGAACTTCAACTCATTATTGGAGCTCTGAGGAACTCTTAGCTGCTTCATGTTGCTTTGAAATGTTCTATATTAATTATTGGGTTACAGCTTTAGATCCCATGAGAAGCAGCTCCTACGGTAATTAAACAGGAGCAGTCTGCATGGCAGGACTGACAATCGATTACAAATAATAAAAAACAGTGCAAATTTGTACTGTGGTCAACAGAGTGCATTTAAAAGCAATACATGCAAGCGTTTACACACATAAAAAGCTCGCACACATCTACAGACATGCACTGTGATGCGTCATTCAGACATACCATACAAAACCCAAATTCAATATATGAACACCGAATTCTTTTTAAAATGCGGAGCAAATCCCATCTACACAAAGTAAAATGTAAAAAAAACCAAAAAAAAAAAAACCATAGTCTTTACAACATTTTTCTGAATGTTCAAAGAAACTAAACCACTGAACCCAACAGTCTTTTGTTTACCCAGTAGTTTCACGTTATATAAAGTAATAAACATGCCAGACGTCACGGTTCACTCTCTAACGAGGCATCGTCGAAGAGCGTGAGCAGGTTCTTTGGCTCGAGGCCTCGTTCGCAGTGTTTCGGAGAGCCCAGGGGAATAGGGCTGAGCCGGGGCGAGTGTGTGTTAGTGTGTGACGGAGTGTGTATGTGGCTGTGTGTATGTGTAGGGGTGCGAGTTGGACTCTGGTTGTAGTTCGGGAGCGGCGTGGAAGTGCTTCCCACTGATAATCTAGCCTGGATTCTGTGGAGATAAAAAGAGTGCCATGAACATCTTACTACTGTATTTTAGCCACTTCATCCTGAGCAGGGTTACTGTGGGTCATTGTGTATATACAGTGGGGCCAAAAAGTATTTAGTCAGCCACTGATTGTGCAGGTTCTCCTACTTAGAAAGATGAGAGAGGTCTGTAATTTTCATCATAGCTACACTTCAACTATGAGAGACAAAATCAGGAAAAAAAATCCAGGAAATCACATTGTAGGATTTTTAAAGAATTTATTTGTAAATTATGGTGGAAAATAAGTATTTGGTCAATAACAAACAAGCAAGATTTCTGGCTCTCACAGACCTGTAACTTCTTCTTTAAGAAGCTCTTCTGTCCTCCACTCGTTACCTGTATTAATGGCACCTGTTTGACCTCGTTATCTGTATAAAAGACACCTGTCCACAGCCTCGAACAGTCAGACTCCAAACTCAACCATGGCCAAGACCAAAGAGCTGTCGAAGGACACCAGGAAGAAAATTGTAGACCTGCACCAGGCTGGGAAGAGTGAATCTACAATAGGCAAGCAGGTTGGTGTGAATAAATCAACTGTGGGAGCAATTGTAAGAAAATGGAAGACGTACAAGACCATTGATAATCTCCCTCGATCTGGGGCCCCACGCAAGATCTCATCCCGTGGGGTCAAAATGATCATGAGAACGGTGAGCAAAAATCCCAGAACTACACGGAGGGACCTGATGAATGACCTGCAGAGAGCTGGGACCAAAGTAACAAAGGCTACCATCAGTAACACACTACGCCGAGAGGGACTCAAATCCTGCAGTGCCAGGCGTGTCCCCCTGCTTAAGCCAGTACATGTCCAGGCCCGTCTGAAGTTTGCCAGAGAGCATATGGATGATCCAGAAGAGGATTGGGAGAATATCATGTGGTCAGATGAAACCAAAATGGAACTTTTTGGTAAAAACTCAACTCGTCGTGTTTGGAGGAAGAAGAAAAACCCAAGAACACCATACCTACTGTGAAGCATGGGGGTGGAAACATCATGCTTTGGGGCTGTTTTTCTGCAAAGGGGACAGGACGACTGATCCGTGTTAAGGGAAGAATGAACGGGGCCATGTATCGTGAGATTTTAAGCCAAAACCTCCTTCCATCAGTGAGAGCATTGAAGATGGAACGTGGCTGGGTCTTCCAGCATGACAATGATCCCAAACACACCGCTCGGGCAACGAAGGAGTGGCTCCGTAAAAAGCATTTCAAGGTCCTGGAGTGGCCTAGCCAGTCTCCAGACCTCAACCCCATAGAAAATTTGTGGAGTCCGTGTTGCCCAGCGACAGCCCCAAAACATCACTGCTCTAGAGGAGATCTGCATGGAGGAATGGGCCAAAATACCAGCTACAGTGTGTGCAAACCTGGTGAAGACTTACAGGAAACGTTTCACCATCAGCACAGGTGCCCCACAGGGTTGTGTACTCTCCCCACTGCTCTTCTCGCTGTACACAAATGACTGTACCTCCATGGACTCCTCTGTTAAAATCCTGAAGTTTGCAGATGACACTACAGTCATTGGTCTCATCAGTGACAGTAATGAGTCTGCTTATAGACGGGTGGTTGATCAGGTTGTCCTCTGGAGCAGTCAGAACAATCTGGAGCTGAACACAGCAAAAACAGTGGAGATGACCGTGGACTTCAGGAGGAGACCCCCAACCCTGCCAGCACTCACCATCCTAGACAGGACTGTGATGGCTGTGGAGTCCTACAAGTTCCTGGGCACAACGATCTCCAAGGACCTGAAGTGGGACAGCAACATCAACTCCATCATCAAGAGGGCTCAACAGAGGATGTACTTTCTGTACCAGCTGAGGAAGTTCAACCTACCCCAAGAGCTGATGGTGCAGTTCTACACAGCCATCATAGAGTCCATCGTCACCACATCCATCACAGTGTGGGGCAGCGCTGTCACAAAACATGACACCAAGAGACTGCAGCGCATCATCAAGTCTGCAGAGAGGACCATCGGTGTAAAGCTGCCCACACTGCTGGACCTGCATGCCTCCAGAACCAGGAAGCGTGCAGAGAAAATCATCACTGACCCGTCTCACCCTGGTCATCACCTGTTTCGGTGCCTTCCATCAGGCCGACGCTTCAGCCACATGAAGACCCCAACGACCAGGCTACAGAGAAGCTTTTATCCAAACTCCATTACGCTCATGAACAATTGAACACTACTGTACTGTTAATACTCGGGACACTTGCACATCAAAAACTACCTATTTCATTTATGTAATGGCATACACAGGATTTTCACCTTTACTTGCATTTCATATTTATATATTTTTATATTTTCTATAGTTTTTATATTGCACAAAACTGCACCTTTTTAAAATTACAATGTAAATTGCACATGCTAAATGTTTACAATGTTTTCTATGTTTACAGGTATGAATGTGTGTGTTAGAGAGAGTGAGCTGTGTGAATAAGATTGTCTGTATTGTATTTTTCGTGCACTGCAAGCATCTGTGTAACCAAAAGCAAATTCCTTGTATGTGTGAGCATACTTGGCCAATAAAGCCCGATTCTGATTCTGATTCTGACCTCTGTCATTGCCAACAAAGGTTATGTTACAAAGTATTGAGTTGAACTTTTGTTATTGACCAAATACTTATTTTCCACCATAATTTACAAATAAATTCTTTAAAAATCCTACAATGTGATTTCCTGGATTCTCATTTTGTCTCTCATAGTTGAAGTGTAGCTATGATGAAAATTACAGACCTCTCTCATCTTTCTAAGTAGGAGAACCTGCACAATCAGTGGCTGACTAAATACTTTTTGGCCCCACTGTATAGAGTATATCTATATAATAAAAAAGGTACGTTTGTTCGTGCTACCTGTGTGTAAATGTAGGTGAGTTTTCCAGACCCAGTGGTGCTTGCAGAAACACCGGGTCATCACTGGCCGAATCGGACAGAATGCTACTGTGCTGCAGGAAACTGAGGTCACCATCCATCTCACACAGCTCCCTGGGAGGGGTGCCGGTGCCAAGTGCGGGGGGGGTGTAACGGGGAACGAAGGGAATGTTCAAGAAGGAGAGAAAGGTCCAGACTGCAGACAGGACAGACTGAAAAAACAAGGCAGCACATGTAACACAGTGAAAGAAAAATGTACAGTCGTATCTATATGTGATGATACATGACAACGATGGTACAACTGTGTATGAACACCTGAACATGAGGCCTTACACTAGGATTTATTGTCTGTGGGAATGTGTGCCCATTTGTAAGGTCAGCTCAATGATGCTTGATGAGAAGGTCCCCAATTCATCTCAGGGCTGTTTGCAGGCCACTGGAATTCTGGTCAAAACATGTCTTTATGGAGCTTGCTTTGAGCACAAGGGCACAATCATACTGAAACAGGAAAGGGCCTTCCTCAAACTAATGCCCCAAAGTTAAAAGCATACAAATTAGTTCATATAAAGACATTATGTCATATAAGACATAAATGTCATTATGAGGCCGCTCAGGTGGCGCAGCGGTAAAAAGAAACGCGCTGCAACCAGGGCTGGATTCTGAGAGCGTGGTATCGAATCCAGCCTTGCTTTACCGGTTCGAAGCCGAGTGGCTATATGAGCAACGATTGGCCGGTTGCTCATGTGGGGGGTGGGACAAGGAACCGGATGTGGGTCTCTCTCTGTCAGAATGCGAATGCGTTCTCTGCCGGCTGATTGGAGGCGCTTACACAGAGATGGGAGAGGGTGCCCTTAGGGTGTGTCTCTCCGCATGCAACGCTAGGTGGCGCCAAACTCGTCGATGTGTGGGTGGCAAAGATGCATCTGGCTGCTGCTCGTGTTTCGGAGGGGATACGGGTTAGCTTCAATCACCTCTGTCAGGGCAGGGTTCGGCATAGACAGAGAGGAAGCACGATGCTAATTGAACAATTGGATGCGCTAAAAGGGGAGAAAAAGGGGTAAAAAAATAAATAAATAAATAAATAAATGTCATTATGTGCAATATTTCGTACTTAGTGTGTAAATATTTTTTACTTTATTTAACGTGTATTTTATGTCTGTCTACAATGTCTGTGCAATATATATATTTTTTTACTTAATGTATATCTTTTTTTAAACTTAATATATATTTTGTCTTGTATATGCTCCTTTTTTCATATTCTGCACATTGGAGCTTGAGAAACGCAGTCTCGTTCAGCTGTGCACTCCTAGCTGTATAGTCTGAATGACAATAAAGTTCACTTTGACTTTGATGTAATTAGATTTATACAGCTGGATGTGGATGGACGTGGCTGTACATGTGTGCTCAATAATTAGGAGAGGTGTCTACATACTTTTGGCCATGTGTGCATTTATCACAGTTTAAATTCACATAAATTCACACCACACACAGACAGACAGACAGAGGACTGGTTTACCTGGCCGACGCCAAGTACAGACAGCCAGCTCTCTCTGAGG
Organism: Trichomycterus rosablanca; assembly: GCF_030014385.1. Taxonomy (NCBI): domain Eukaryota; kingdom Metazoa; phylum Chordata; class Actinopteri; order Siluriformes; family Trichomycteridae; genus Trichomycterus; species Trichomycterus rosablanca. The sequence continues at coordinate 36,468,104 of NC_085997.1, read as the reverse complement.
TGAAGGAAGAGTTGGCGTCTCCACCTGTGTTTTTGGACAGAGGGCAGAGACAGAAGCTGCTCTACTGTAGCTCTGTCTCTGGGTGCTGGAGCTAACATCAACCTCAGGACTCGCTGAAGCTCTGGAGAAAGTGCTTTAATACACAGACACATACGTACATCAACATCTGTTAAGGTTTAAGCATTTCACTTCAGCACTACATCGACAAAGTGACAGGCAACCAACATGTATAGCACATTTATACGTGTCGGTGTCTGACGTCAGTTCAGCTCCTGTACGGCAAAACAACCAGACACTAGGAGTCACTGTTGCAGTGGCAAGGAAATGAATCCGTATCGGTCCAGCTGTATCTGCTAAGTGCCAGCCAGGCCTGGTGGCACCACTGGCATTTGAACACAGATGCGTATAAAGCCAGCAATCACGATTTCACACCAGCCTGTGGGGGTTCATACAGAAATCCTATCACATATGGAGGGACACGCAATGTCTCTATCCCTCCACCACGTGCAGTGGTGCCTTGACCGAACAGTAGGAGTTGCTGAAGTGCTCTAGTGCCAATTCCAGAGCACTTTTGGGTTTTATTTGGACATTAATATTACTTTTGATTTAAAATGCATTTTAAATATGATACATAAACATTATACATCGTCATACTATAGACCGTATACTTTTTAGGGTCAGTATCTGCCGCTAAGTGACAACAGCAGCAGCTTTTTCCGTACTTAACCTAGACAAACCAGAAGCAATATCAGTGACTTGTCGTCTGCTAGTCTGAACAAAGGGTTATTTATTAACATTTACATTATTTAGCAGAAGCTTTTATCCAAAGCTACTTACAATTATGACTGAACACTTGAGCAACTAGGGGTTAAGGTTAAGGGCTTTGCTCAGGGAATCAACAGTGGCAACTTAGCAGTGATGGAGCTTGAACCGGAAACCTTCTAATTACTAGTCCAGTACCTTAACTCCTGAGCTACCACGGCAATTATTGGAAAGCTGAATATTTTACTGGCATAGTACAATCACAGTTTATTTTAAAACAGTAGCTCAGACTAGGGCTGGGCGATTATTCCTAAATTATTACCGATTGTCGATTACGATTTGTTCTTGTATAATGCAATTGAAAAAAGACTTAAATTTTTTTTTTTTTTTACATTTTAATTTAAAAGACTGCAGAAGTGCAAAAATAGTAACAGCACCACCGATAATGAAAAGGAACTCAAACTTTATAACAATAACTATATAACAATAATTAACAATAATTAAAACAAAATAGGAATCTTAATTAGCTATATCCTTTATAAGAATAACTCACAAACAACTCACTTTAAATAATGTGCAGCAAAACCTCCTTACATTAAGAAAAGTGCAAAACCATATAAGTTCTTTACAGGTTTCTTAAAAGGAACACGAGCCTGTTTACTGTTTCAACCACTGAGTGAGTCTGTATCAGTATCTACACTGGGGGGGGGGGGGGGGGGGGGTCATCAAGTAAGCACTCAGCTCAGCTTTGATTTTGTCCTCTTGTGACTGGGAGGTCTTAAGATCTGCGTCTAACAATATGGACTACAATTCCCATGCTCCCACGGACTGTCACGTGACTATCACATGTCCCCGGTCAGCCGATCCTGATCGCGCTCATCGGCTCTGGAGTTTTGATTCAGTTCGGCTGTGTTCGATTCAGTGAATCTTAATTAAACTCTTCCGTTCGTGTGTCTCGTTTTGCCGATCGTGTTTGCGGTTCTTATTACTGAATCTAACCGTTACCGTGTATGACTCTTGTTGTTTTCCGTTTACTGTTTTAGTTTTCGCTGGTTTCGTACACTGTTTTTGCCTTTTTGATATGAAACTTTCCCTGATTTATATTCCGCGAGCGTCTGCTCAGTTTCTGCCTCATGACGTGTTGGTATTTTAATTAAAATATAAAGTATGTAAACAATCGCGATTGTCACATTTCTAACATCGGGTGAAAACGTTCGTTCGAATTAACCGAATTAATCGTAAAAATCGCCCAGCCTTAGCTCAGACGCTAGCATGATGGAAACCTGTCAATCAGCCCAAATGCTCACCGGAAAATAAAGCTTGTTTAATTAAAGTCATTATACTTTGAATGGAGAGATGTAGGTACCATTTGTGAACTCTGAGGGTAAGCAGCCTCTTCTGAGCTGCTGCCAGCCCTCCCCTCCTTTAGGAACCTCCATGTTGCACGCCAGCTCCAGAATGGACACCCCCAAGCTAGCGAGGGAAGAAAAAAAAGTGGTCAAATCAAAACACAGTTCTAGATTGGTGTGTTTTTGCATTCCTCCTTCTTGTCTAGACAAAAGCCCTTTCCTTCACCATGATGTTTACTGATTAAAAATAAAAACATGGCAGAATCCTGTGCTAAACGGCTGACACTTTGTGATGCTATGCTTGCGAGGGCAAACACAATCTTGTAAGTTTAAAAAAATTAAATTCTACCTCAAGCTGTTGAACTGCACTGGAATACCAGATCTGATAACAGCACATGCTTTTCACCCTATCTGTATCAAGTAGCTGATTTTTAAAGAGAAGTAATGATCCTGTCAGCTGCTGATCATGAATAATGGACTGGATGCTACAGTATAAGTCTGAAGAAAAAATCTCAGGACCCGTCGATGCCCTTTATCAGATTAAGCAACCAAACCAGGACAATGCATTGATATACAGTACACGCAGCCAATAAAGCAATGCCTTTTCCATACCAGGACCTTTATTTACCTTTGTTCTCCATCACTACACTAACTCACACTATTCTAAATTGTCCATTTCAAGGTGCTTCTTTCCTTTCAATTGTAGTTTGTTTCACTTTTTGAACACGCTTTAACAATATCATTACTAAAATGAACTAATAATTATAATATTTCAATTGACAAGAGACCTGAAGATGTCTGCTGCAGCTCCATATTCTCCCCTGAGCAGTTCGGGAGCCATATAGCGCGGGTCTCCCTCCTGTGCCTCGCTGTTCACCCTCTTCACCCTGTCCGTTCCCTGTTCCCCAACGGTTCCTCGGTCCAGTTCGAGGAGCAGGCCGAAGTCCCCGAGTTTCAGGCGACCGGAGCGAGTGAGGAACACGTTGGCTGGTTTGAGGTCGAGGTGGGCGAAGCCTCGCGAATGCAGGTGGCTCAGAGCAGACAAAAGGTCGCACAGGTAATCCCACGCACACTGCTCACCTAAAGAAACCAGCAAATATATTAACAATAATAATTATAATAATAATAATGTATCATTTCATATATAAATGTCTGATATGGATTAGTTCATTCAATTAGCTAGATGCACCGCAACCCTGACCAGAATAAAGCAGTGGTAAAACATGAAAATCACAATGATATATAGATATACAGAGGGAATTATAGGAAGATTGAACATTATAATACTTTATATTTTGGAATTGGCAACTTGCATTCTTTCATATTACATTGACCCAATTTGGATATATCCAAATCCTATACATTGTTTCCTAGGGCGACCCTGCTGCCTGCAAAACCTCCTTGGTCCTAACACATATGGAGGACCACACTATGCCCTCTGTATTCCTCTGCCACCCATGCCAATGCCTAGGGTGACCTCTGCTGCCTTCACAACATCCTTGTTGGCTAAAGAGAGTTTCTAACGTGTGTGGAGCTGCTTCTTTACACCGACCAGCAGTGAATTCTTAAAAACAGTCCTAACACATATATGGAGGACCACTATGCCCTCTGTATTCCTCTGCTGCTCGTGCAGGAGCACTTGAAGCAGCAGCAGCAACCTCCAGCACTTCCTCAATCCTCAGACATGAAAAATTAGGTCTGTTCAACCTCCAACCAGGTCAGAACTAGAGTGTAAGACTGCTGCTCCACAACCCTGGACCTTTGCATTTTACACCACACCCAACAACCACCTAACAATTTAAAATAAGGCATTTTATCTTTAAATAAACAACCACCTGCGCAGGAATGAGGTACTGTAGGACCAGATGTTGAGAACCATTGTTCTACCAGTGAATTGAGTAAATAAGTGAGGTGTGGAAGTAAGCAGTGTTCCACCTAGAGCAGCTGGCTGGCTCTCGGCGTGCAGCAGCAGGCTCGTGCAGCACAGCTCTGTCTGGATGTAGAGCCGCTCGGCCTCCTCCCACGCGGCGCAGAAGCCCAGTACGTAGGGGTGAGGGTGCAGACGCTCGTGATTCAGAGGCTCGCGGACGCAGCGTGCTCGCTCTGCATCGCCACGGAAACGCTGAACCGAACGCTTCACGGCGTACACGCGCCCATCCAGGAGACTACGCACCTGGAGCGGGGAACAAGAAACAAGGGAGTACTTACAGTGTATCACAAAAGTGAGTACACCCCTCACATTTCTGCAGATATTTAAGTATATCTTTTCATGGGACAACACTGACAAAATGACACTTTGACACAATGAAAAGTAGTCTGTGTGCAGCTTATATAACAGTGTAAATTTATTCTTCCCTCAAAATAACTCAATATACAGCCATTAATGTCTAAACCACCGGCAACAAAAGTGAGTACACCCCTTAGTGAAAGTTCCTGAAGTGTCAATATTTTGTGTGGCCATCATTATTTCCCAGAACTGCCTTAACTCTCCTGGGCATTGAGTTTACCAGAGCTTCACAGGTTGCCACTGGAATGCTTTTCCACTCCTCCATGACGACATCACGGAGCTGGCGGATATTCGAGACTTTGCGCTCCTCCACCTTCCGCTTGAGGATGCCCCAAAGATGTTCTATTGGGTTTAGGTCTGGAGACATGCTTGGCCAGTCCATCACCTTTACCCTCAGCCTCTTCAATAAAGCAGTGGTCGTCTTAGAGGTGTGTTTGGGGTCATTATCATGCTGGAACACTGCCCTGCGACCCAGTTTCCGGAGGGAGGGGATCATGCTCTGCTTCAGTATTTCACAGTACATATTGGAGTTCATGTGTCCCTCAATAAAATGTAACTCCCCAACACCTGCTGCACTCATGCAGCCCCAGACCATGGCATTCCCACCACCATGCTTGACTGTAGGCATGACACACTTATCTTTGTACTCCTCACCTGATTGCCGCCACACATGCTTGAGACCATCTGAACCAAACAAATTAATCTTGGTCTCATCAGACCATAGGACATGGTTCCAGTAATCCATGTCCTTTGTTGACATGTCTTCAGCAAACTGTTTGCGGGCTTTCTTGTGTAGAGACTTCAGAAGAGGCTTCCTTCTGGGGTGACAGCCATGCAGACCAATTTGATGTAGTGTGCGGCGTATGGTCTGAGCACTGACAGGCTGACCCCCCACCTTTTCAATCTCTGCAGCAATGCTGACAGCACTCCTGCGCCTATCTTTCAAAGACAGCAGTTGGATGTGACGCTGAGCACGTGCACTCAGCTTCTTTGGACGACCAACTCGAGGTCTGTTCTGAGTGGACCCTGCTCTTTTAAAACGCTGGATGATCTTAACCACTGTGCTGCAGCCCAGTTTCAGGGTGTTGGCAATCTTCTTGTAGCCTTGGCCATCTTCATGTAGCGCAACAATTCGTCTTTTAGGATCCTCAGAGAGTTCTTTGCCATGAGGTGCCATGTTGGAACTTTCAATGACCAGTATGAGAGAGTGTGAGAGCTGTACTACTAAATTGAACACACCTGCTCCCTATGCACACCTGAGATGTAGTAACACTAACAAATCACATGACATTTTGGAGGGAAAATGACAAGCAGTGCTCAATTTGGACATTTAGGGGTGTAGTCTCTTAGGGGTGTACTCACTTTTGTTGCCGGTGGTTTAGACATTAATGGCTGTATATTGAGTTATTTTGAGGGAAGAATAAATTTACACTGTTATATAAGCTGCACACAGACTACTTTTCATTGTGTCAAAGTGTCATTTTGTCAGTGTTGTCCCATGAAAAGATATACTTAAATATCTGCAGAAATGTGAGGGGTGTACTCACTTTTGTGATACACTGTACATCTGATTTCTCTTACCGATTCATGACCAAACCGTACGGCCGAACGTTTGTGAACACCTGACCACGAGCATGCCAGACTAGCTAAAACACCTAAACTTAATATTTGAGGAGGGGTTCACATACTTTTGGCCATATAGTATATATGGACCTCACACATGACACAACGTTTAAACACAGATATGAGATTATCTTAAAAGCAGCTGATGAAATGCTCACCTTGAACACTTCTCCAAAGGAGCCCCGCCCGATGAGCCCAAGGTTGGTGAAGCACTGGCTGAAGAAGGACTCCGGCTTATCGGGGTCATAGATGGAATTCGGCGGTGGGCTTTCGATCAGCGCCTGTGACAGCGGCGTCCAAGGGGAACGGCGGTGTGAAAAGACGCGGCTCAGAGGTGGGCAGCCTTTAGACTGCGGTCGAGGAGGAAGGGAACGGGACAGCAGCCGTGGAGGAGAGTGAGACGAGGAGTGCGAGGAGGACGAGAACGGGAGACGCCTCTTCTTCAGAGAGAAGGACTGCTCGGCGTGGGAGAAGTGGACAGGAAGAGGAAGGGGAGTGCCCACTGTTTTGGTTTCCCCAACCACAGACATGGACGCAAGATCTGAAATGAAACAAGTTGTGATTTATAGACCATTATCTAAATAAAAAGCACCTTTGTGTTCTATTTTATGTACTGTGCACTAGCAGGGAAGTGAACATAATATATAAGTATTTTTTATGTTTAGATTAATTAAATGATGTTGCTGGGGCAAAAGCTCGAGTTCAAATCTCACTGGTGCTGATTATCACAACTGGCTGTGCCTGAAGGGGGGGGTTTTCTCACTGCATTTACATTTTAATTTATTCAAAGCGACTTACAATTGAGACAGTATACATCATAAGCAATTAAGGGTTAAGGGCCTTGCTCAAGGGCCCAACAGTGGCAACCTGGTTGATGCGGGGCTCGAACCAGCAACCTTCTGATTACTAGTCCTGTACCTTAACCACTGTGCTACCACTGCCCATTGCCTTTACAATTGCAACTCCTTCTGTTTGGTCAAGGCACTTTACACAAGTGTCCACCACTAACAGGTGAAAAAAAAGGCCAGTAACTGCACCTACTAGTCCATGGCTCTCCCCTGTCAGCACCGGGTTGGAAAGTAGATTCAAGATTCAAGAGTTTTATTGTCATGTGCACAGAAAAACCAGCAGTTACACTGTACAATGAAATTCTTACTTTGTTCATCCTCCAAACGTCAAAGTATTACACATAAAAACTAAAATTAAACTAACACAATAAAAAACTTAGTATAAAAACTTTTTAAATATAAACCTAAACTATGAAAACTTTTATAACCAATGAGTAAAAATAGAAATAAAAGTAAACTAAGGTAGTAAAAAAGGCACATAGCAGCAATTGTTTAAGGTGCAGAAAAAATGTGCAATGTTTAAGAATATAGCAGCATTTTAAGTTATTTTAAGTAACTTTTAAGTTGTTTAAGTTGTTTTAAGGTGCAAATATGCATAGCAGCAGTCATTGGATATACAGTTGTGCATTGTATTATGAAGTTTAATTTACAACTGTATATCCAATGACTGCTGCTATGCATATTTGCACCTTAAAACAATCAATCGGGAATTGGAAACGATTCGATTGGGAGGAAAGGGGTCAAATTTACCCCTGACAATAAAATACAGCACATTGTTGGTTGCTTACATTTAGACACTACAACATTTTGTGTCATTTCAATAAAAAACAATTTTTTTTTTTTTATAATTTAATAGCTTAAACACTGTGCAAAACTACTAATGCAAACAAGTGAAATAAAACTTAGAGGAAACACAAGAATAGCACAAAATGCACCGTTGCCTCTCAGACATCAAACACAGCTGACGGGACTGAAACACTTGAAAACGTAAGCTCAATCCTTCTCCCAGCCAAGGAGACCTTTGGTCCAGATCCTGTGTGAGTTTGTGGAACCACAAGAACTACGTAAAATTATAAAAAAAAAGAACACTGCGTCCTTGTTCCAGATTCTTACTTTTTTTAACTTTTGGTTCCATACAATGGTGTCACAGTTCACAACGTTCCATGAAGTGCTGTAAGCTCCTGATGTTCGATGCTGATCTTCATTTTAACATTTTATAGTCATTTTTACACGGGTTGAGTATTTATTTCAACCACAAACCGTGTCTTCTAATTGGTTCAGTTTTGTTATAGATGAATCCAAAGCTCGGTATTCTAGGAACACGACTAACATTACACACAATCACACACAGATACATACAAACACTACACACACACACTCACCAAGATGTACAGATTCAGCTATGTACACTAACACACAATTACAAACACACACACACACACACACACACACACAGATACATACATACAAACACTACACACACACACACTCACCAAGATGTACAGATTCAGCTATGTACACTAACACACAATTACAAACACACACACACACACACACACACACACAGATACATACATACAAACACTACACACACACTCACCAAGATGTACAGATTCAGCTATGTACACTAACACACAATTACAAACACACACACACACACATACAAACACTACACACACACTCACCAAGATGTACAGATTCACCAATTACAAGCACACACACACACTACACATACACACGTACAAATTCACCTATGTACACTAACACAATCACAAACATACACACACACACACACACACACACAGATACATACAAACACTACACACACACTCACCAAGATGTACAGATTCACCTATGTACACGAACACACAATTACAAACACACACACTACACATACACACGTACACTACACATACACACGTACAAATTCACCTATGTACACTAACACAATCACAAACATACACACACACACACAGATACACACAAACACTACACATACACACACAGATACACACAAACACTACACATACACACACCAAGATGTACAGATTCACCTATGTACACGAACACACAATTACAAACACACACACTACACATACACACGTACACTACACATACACACGTACAAATTCACCTATGTACACTAACACAATCACAAACATACACACACACACACAGATACACACAAACACACTCACCAAGATGTACAGATTCACCTATGTACACTAACACACAATTACAAACACACACACTACACATACACACGTACACTACACATACACACGTACAAATTCACCTATGTACACTAACACAATCACAAACATACACACACACACAGATACATACAAACACTACACACACACTCACCAAGATGTACAGATTCACCTATGTACACTAACACACAATTACAAACACACACACTACACATACACACGTACACTACACATACACACGTACAAATTCACCTATGTACACTAACACAATCACAAACATACACACACACACACAGATACACACAAACACTACACATACACACACAGATACACACAAACACTACACATACACACACAGATACACACAAACACTACACATACACACACAGATACACACAAACACTACACATACACACACAGATACACACAAACACTACACATACACACAAACACTACACATACACACACAAACACTACACATACACACAAATATGTACAAATTCATCTTTGTACACTAACAATCAAACATACACACACACACACAGAGAGATACACACAAACACTACACATACACACACAGAGAGATACACACAAACACTACACATACACACACAGAGAGATACACACAAACACTACACATACACACACAGATACAAATATGTACAAATTCAACTATGTACACTAACAGGCAATCATAAACACACACACAAACACTCATATGTACAAATCATTCGTGTACACAAACACACAAGTACACCAATATACACGTTCAAACATGTACACTAACACACACTCCCACCCACACCTACTAACTCACACTAATATGTACACACACACTAACACTTACTCATACCAACACATACATGAACACACACCAACATGTATAAACACATAAATGTACACTAACACACACTCCCATCTACACCTACTAACTCACACTAATATGTACACATACACTAACACTTACTCATACACACACACACCAATATGTATAAACACACAAATGTACACTAACACACACAAACATATGTAACTAATATGTACACATACACATACACTACCTACACACACACACACACACACACACCAATATGAACAAACAAATGTACACTAACACACACTCCCATTCACACCTACTAACACTACTAATATGTACACATACACTACCAACACATACACACACACACACATACACACCAATATGTATAAACACACACATTTACATTTACATTTTCAGCATTTAGCAGACGCTTTTTTATCCAAAGCGACTTACACAGTGAGTGGAACACAATGAGCAATTGAGGGTTAAGGGCCTTGCTCAGGGACCCAACAGTGGCAACTTGGTGGTGGCGGGGCTTGAACCGGCAACCTTCTGTTTACTAGTCCAGTACCTTAACCATTGAGCTATCACTGGCCCTATCAGCTATCACACACACACCAATATGTAAACACACACACACACACACACACACACACACATATGTATAAACAAACACATACACACACACACACATACACACCAATATGTATAAACACACACACACACACCAATATGTAAACACACACACACACACACACACCAATATGTATAAACAAACACACACACACACACCAATATGTATAAACAAACACACACACACACACACACACCAATATGTAAACACACACACATACACACACACACACCAATATGTATAAACAAACACACACACACACACACACACACACACACCAATATGTATAAACAAACACACACACACACACACACACACACCAATATGTATAAACAAACACATACACACACACACACACACACACACACCAATATGTATAAACACACACACACACACACACCAATATGTAAACACACACACACACACACCAATATGTATAAACAAACACATACACACACACACACACACACACACATACACACCAATATGTATAAACACACACACACACACACACACACACACACACACACACACACACACCAATATGTAAACACACACACACACACCAATATGTAAACGTAAACACACACACACACACACACACACACACACACACACACACAAATATGTATAAACGCGCACACACACACACACAGCTGCTGTCAACAAAGTACGTTACTGACACCCTACACCGTGTCCTCACACCAGTAAACCGTCTATATGACATTATTTACAGAGTAAATGATCATATACGAATATTAATAACGTTATAAATGAGAGTTAATGAGTTTATTATGAACTAACACCGTTATAACGGTTAAACTCACCGGTTCCTCTCCGCTCGCGCCGCTAACAAGATTCAAAACTCTCTCCCACGCGCCAAAACAGCTGATGACGTAAGCAGAGCCCGGAGGGGTTGTTGCCAGATTTACAATTAACCCACATTTTTACGCACAGATTTTTCTCTTAACCAACGCGCATGTTGGCCGTCCAGGTACATTTAGCATCCAGGGCAGGAAGGGCCTTGGTTCTGGGGGTAAGAAGGAACCAAACGGCACGCTAAAAGGGCATCAAAAATCGACGATAGTTGGACGAACTATGTCTGCAGTCTCCCCACTTGGAGTTTGCTAATGAGCTTGTAAAGGTCCTGGGTTCGATTCACAGATGGATCAGTCCGGGTCCTTTCTGTGTAGAGTTTGCACGTTCTCCCCGTGTCTGCTTGGGTTTCCTCCGGGAGCTCCGTTTTCATCCCACAGTCTAAAGACATGCAAGTGAGGTGAATAGGATACAGAATTTGCCATGACTGTGTTTGATATTAAACTTGAACTGATAAATAATATGTAACCAGTAACTTCCTGTCCTGTCATGAATGGAACCAAAGTGTAAAACATGGCATTAAAATTCTAATAAACAAACAATGAAACTTCTCAGTGGTGGAGACAGGGATGCAGATAACAATTAATATAAGAATGAGAAGGGTCAGATTAATGCAGCCAAATATTTTAATACATGTTTAAAGAAAACCTTCTCCTGAGTGCACACGAACTCTAGTACAGTGTACGTACAGTAAATAGAGATACAAAAAAATAGAGAATAAAATATTGTCTATTAAATGCATTTACTATTATACAGCAGTATGACAAATACAACTATAAGCCGACGAGGCATAACATTATGACCACTATCAGGTGAAGTGAATAACACTGATTATCTCTTTATCACGGCACCTGTTAGTGGGGGGGGGGGGGGGGATATATTATATTAGGCAGCAGGTGAACATTTGATCCTCAAAGTTGATGTTAGAAGCAGGAAAAATGGGCGAGCCTGAGGATTTGATCGAGTTTGACGAGGGGTCAGAGCATCTCCAAAACTGCAGCTCTTGTGGAGTGTGTCCAAAAAGTGTGTCAAAAGTGGTCCAAGGAAAGAAACAGTGGTAAACCGGCGACCGGGTCATGGGCGGCCAAGGCTCACTGATGCACATGGTGAGGGAAGGCTGGTTCGTGTGGTCCGATCCAACAGACGAGCTGCTGTAGCTCAAACTGCTGAAGAAGTTCATGCTGGTTGTGATAGAAAGGTGTCAGAATACACAGAGCATCACAGTTGCAGGGCTGTTTTGGCAGCAAAAGGGGGACCAACACAATATTATGTCATAATGTTATGCCTGATCGGTGTATAAAAAACACAATCTACACTATATATAAATATATACATATGTGTGTAGTATGAGATGTAGAGTCAGTGCAAGGAAAAGGGTGGTTTGTCAGTGAGAGAATGTTCTTGATTGTCCCAGCCAAATCTCATCGAAGCACTTTGTAGTTCTACAATTACTGACTGTAGTCCATTTATTTCTCTACATACCTTTTTAGCCTGCTTTCACCCTGTTCTTCAATGATCAGCACCCCCACAGAGCAGGTATTATTTAGGTGGCGGATCATTCTCAGCACTGCAGTGACACTGACATGGTGGTGGTGTGTTAGTGTGTGTTGTGCTGGTATGAGTGGATCAGACACAGCAGCGCTGCTGGAGTTTTTAAATACCGTGTCCACTCACTGTCCACTCTATTAGACACTCCTACCTAGTTGGTCCACCTTGTAGATGTAAAGTCAGAGACGATCGCTCATCTATTGCTGCTGTTTGAGTCGGTCATCTTCTAGACCTTCATCAGTGGTCACAGGATGCTGCCCACGGGGCGCTGTTGGCTGGATATTTTTGGTTGGTGGACTATTCTCAGTCCAGCAGTGACAGTGAGGTGTTTAAAAACTCCAGCAGTGCTGCTGTGGCTGATCCACTCATACCAGCACAACACACACTAACACACCACCACCATGTCATTGTCACTGCAGTGCTGAGAATGATCCACCACCTAAATAATATCTGCTCTGTGGTGGTTCTGTGGTGGTCCTGACCATTGAAGAACAGGGTGAAAGCAGGCTAACAAAGCATGTAGAGAAACAGATGGACTACAGTCAGTAATTGTAGAACTACAAAGTGCTTCTATATGGTAAGTGGAGCTGATAAAATGAACAGTGAGTGTAGAAACAAGGAGGTGGTTTTAATGTTATGGCTGATCAGTGTATATGTATAATGTATTTGTATATAATAATCACAACTCTCATAGCATTGTGTTGCACAATATGTTCAGTATTATGTTCACTTCTTGCACACTTAATTCATTTTAAATTGCTTCTATTTTTTTATTATATTTTGTTCATTTTGTATTTTCAATTTCAATTAAAAATGTTCTAACTTTTTGAATTTTACATATATATTTTTGTCTATTTTGTAATTACTAATGTGTTCGAGCAGTCACAAAAGCATTTCACTGCCAGTTGTACTGTGTATGACTATGTATGTGACAAATAAACCTTGATTTGAAAAACTCTTGTGGCTGAAGGGAGGTGAATCTCTGCAGTTGTGTTCCAAAATCTAGTGGAAATCGGAGAAAAGAGGAGGCTGGTATTGCTGCAATAAGGAGGCGCAGCTGGTAGTGCGGGTCCTGGAAACCCGCTTCATATCGTACGTTTAGAGTGGGTAGCACTGTCGCCTGACAGCAAGAAGGTCCCGGGTTTGATCCCAGGTGGGGCGGTCCGGGTCCTTTTCTGTGTGGAGTTTGCATGTGTGCCTGTGTGGGTTTCCTCCGGGTGCTCCGGTTTCCTCCCACAGTCCAAAGACGTGCAAGTGAGGTGAATTGGAGATACAAAATTGTCCATGACTGTGTCCGATATAAACTTGTGAACTGATGAATCTTGTGTAACGAGTAACTACCGTTCCTGTCATGAATGTAACCAACAACATGACGTTAATATCCTAATAAACAAACTAACTAAACTTTTAGGTTGTTTTGTCTCTGAGTAGTTGTCATGTTTCATCTATTGTCGAAGACATGCCTGTAGGTGGATTGGCCACTCTAAATCACCCCTGGATGTGAATGTGTGTTGCCCTGTTGAGGATTAGCACCCAGTGTGTCCAGGTACCCACAGCGACCCTGATCGCGCAGAAGAGGAAACTAATGATGGAAGATTGTTTGGACAACAGAATGTCGTAACCACCCGGCTGGGCGCAAATGACGCGATTTGCGCGCAGTGCATTGTGGGATAACGGAGGAGTGGGGCGGTGAATGGTGCAACACAACTTTAGACATGGTGAGTAAACGTCAATGAAAGAATGCGTATTCATTTTTAAAACGTCAACATTGACATTTAAATGCTTTATTTCTCGCGATTAGACTTTTGTGTACGTTTTTCAGGAGAATCTCTTGTATAATGTTGTCTCACGCGTAAGAATAGCCGTTTCTGCATATTACTGCATAGGCTTTGTCCCAAATAGCGTCCTTACTCACTATATAGGTGCACTACAGTGGGCTTGTTTGCAGCCTACTTAGTGCAATTTGCAAGTACTTTAAACGTATTTGGGATACAGCTCACATATACGCTTAGCTCACAGGCTAAAAGCTTTAGCAGCAGATGTTCTGCTACAAAGCTGTTTAGTTTTGGTTTCTTTTTCTCATCAGAACGTGTTCCAACATCTGACATGTTTCACTAGAACTATATTTAGTTTATTTTGTGTTGTTTTGTATTTTTGTTATCTCGTTTTGTGTCTTGAAAATGAAATGACCGCACTGCAGGAGCTGTTTTAGCATCAAGCTAAGAGTGGTCAAGTTTCCATCCACCACATTAAGTCAGGAGGTTTATTATATAAAGTACACTTTATTATTCATTATAGGTCATGTAATATGGTCCAGTCTAAATTTATACGCGTAATGTATTTTTTAGTCCTAATAAATACGAAAAACAATCTATTATCTATTTAAAAGCATAAACATTCATAAGAAGAGGGTATTAAGACACAACAAATGACAAAATACAACAACATTAGTGTTTTTTTTTTTTCCATCCCTCAGACATTTACAGTGAATTTAGAATGTTCTTAGACCCCTTGAATTTGTGTTCTTTATTAGTAATTGCAGCTGCATGTGGATTTGTGCAGTTTATCCCATTTTTCATGGCAGATCCTCTTAAGCTTGGTTAGACTGGTGGAGCGTCTGTAAACTGTCATCTTCAGGTCTTTCCACACATGTCCGTCTGGGCTGGGGGGCTACATGAACAACGATTGGCTGTTGTTCATACAGGGTGGGGAGCCGTATAGGGACCTCATAACTGATGCGATTATGACCTCTGCTGGCTGGTTGATGGCGCCTGCACAGAGTCGAGGAATAATCCGCTGATCAGTGTGTGGCTCTCCGTACACAAAGCTGATCCGCATATGAACTTGCCTTGTGCAGGTGACGAGATGTAGTCGGCTACTGCGCACGTGTCGGAGGGGCCGTGTGTCAGTCTCGCTCTCCTCAATCAGCAGTGGGGATCAGCATCAGTAGAGAGGAAGCGTAATGCAAACGGGTGATCGGATACGACTAGATTGGGAGGAAAAATTGGGAGGGAAATGCAAAGAATTGCCCCAAAGCAACTTCAATGTTGTTTTGGCTGTATGCTTCAGGTCAATGTCATGTTAAACAGTTGCCCCAGTCATGAGTTGGGAGGTTTTCTTTAAGACGTTTTCTACATTTGGCTGCATTCATCCGACCCTTGATTCTTACTAGCCTCCTTGTCCTTGAGAAGCACACCATAGGATGGTTTAGCCGGGTGATCTGCAGTGCCTACTTTTGACCAGATGTAGTGCTTTCTGTCTTTTATTTGGGCGGCAGGGTGGCTAAGTGGGTAGCACTGTCACCTCACAGCAAGAAGGTTTTGGGTTCGATCCCCAGGTAGCGGTCCGGGTCCTTTCTGTGTGGAGTGTGCATGTTCTCCCCATGTCTGCGTGGGTTTTCTCCGGGAGCTCCGGTTTCCTCCCACAGTCCAAAGACGTGCAATTGAGGTGAACTGGAGACACTAAATTGTCCATGACTGTTCGATATAACCTTGTGAACTGATGAACCTTGTGTAATGAGTAACTACCGTTCCTGTCATGAATATAACCAAAGTGTAAAACATGACGTTAAAATCCTAATAAACAGACAAATAAACTGTTTTATTTCTCAACAAAACAGAACATGTTCCCAGAGGCTTTCACATGCCGCTTAGCAGCATATTCCTTTTATTACATTCTCTCTTGCCATAATGTAATAAAGGCCTGATTTGTGAAGACTGCAGAGATGGTTGTCCATCAAGCTCTTTCAGAGTGACAGTTGGGTTGTTTCTATTTCTTACCTCCCTGACCAAAGTCCTTCCTGCCTAGATGCACAATTTACAGCCAATTCTAGGAAGGTTTGAGGTTGTACCATGCCCTAATTTCTGCCTCGCCACAATTTGATCGCAGAGATCCACACAAAATGTAATTGTGGGCTCTTATAGTCCCAGGTGTCCCTTTCCAAAGTATCTCCAAACTATTCAGATTACAGCAGGTGCCTCCAATTAAATTACAGTCACATCTTAAGAACGATTAAAGCAAACAGACCCGCAGTTTGAAAGTATGCAAGTATACTTTTGTGTTTTTCTTATAATTCTGAGTGGTTAAGTGTAGGTTAATGGTAAAAATAAAGTGTGCAAAAAGTCAAGGGGTCTGAATGTTTTCTGAATCCACTGTATGTGGACATCCATCCTAATGTGTGTATAAAAGCCATTCTCTACAATAAACAACATGCTTCCAGCTTTACAGGAACAGTTTGTGATAGGCCCTCTTATTTTCCACTTGAGCAAATCTGGTGTTAAGGAATTCCAGTACTCTTCACAAAGCCCTGATCTCAACCCCACTGACCATGAGTGCTTGTTCCTGTAAAAAGTCTTCCCAGAAGATTAGAGGCTCTTATAGCTGCCAGGAAGGGGGGTGTGTGTCCACATTTATTTTGACCATATAATGACAAACACACAAATGTTTTATTATTTATAATTTTTTTTATCCCCAGGACGTGTTTTTAATGATCCGGCGTCACAAGACGACCATCTTCACCGACGCCAAGGAGTCCACGACGGTTTATGAGCTGAAGCGTATCGTCGAGGGCATTCTGAAGAGACCACCTGAAGATCAGAGGCTTTACAAGGTCAGCTGTTTCTTATTTAGGCTTATTTAGTCAGCTGTTTGTTTAGCCCCACTGAATTTTTGGATTGATGTAAGGCAGCCCCGGTTCTGGACTGCTTTGCTTGGGGGGGCAGTAAAACCTAATGAGGGGGCATGTTGATAGTCATGTTTTTGAAGCCAGAAATATATTCAAGGCTTGATTTGTGCATGAATGATGACAGCCAAGCTATTGATACTGGCTTAAAGTGATGTATGAGGTAAAGAAATAAAAATGCATGTTTTCGAACTTAAACTTAAAACCCAATGATTAAAAAATACATGTTGATTATGTAAATGGAGAAAAAAGATTATCTAATTGTATTTCATTTTAATACGCCCCCTTAATTAAATTGCCATTACTAATAGAACAACTCTATTTCTTGAAAGGCTTTAATACAAATTTAAGTCAAAGCTGACAAATGTACCTACACACAGACTGAGAATATTCAAACGTGGAAATAGGAATGAGTGAGAATATTTATATTATTGGGAAATTAAAATATAAAGAAAACAAAAGAATACTAATTCTGTAAAAAAAAAGTGTTTACCAGTATACCTGCCTCTCGCTCACACTAACAGAACATATACTGCCGAACTGAACTGTTTGGGGCAGTCTGCCGATTTTTATATGACTCAAAGAGCCAATCAGGAATAAGCAAGGAAATATCTTCACACTGTAAAACAAAATGCATTTTTGTGATTGGTTCAGAGATAATTTTAAAAATAGCCGTTGCTTGCATTGTGCTTGGGGGGGCAAAGACACAATTTGGGGGGGCAATGCCCCCCTCAGCCCCCCCCCTAGCGCCGGCCCTGGTTGCAGGCATGATATCTTGCTATCTCACTTCTGGGCTTGGTGTTTAAGTGTGAGTTAAATTGTAGCTGGTGTGTGTTTTGTTTCAGGATGATCAGCTGCTAGACGATGGGAAAACACTGGGTGACTGTGGCTTCACCAATCAGACAGCCAGACCGCAGGCTCCCGGTACAGTCGGCCTCGCCTTCAGACTTAGTGGTACGTCACCATTAAAGCTGTGCTCACAAATAGCTCTTATTTTTACAATTTTACCTAATACAGCGCTGACCAACATTGTGTTTAAGCTTTTATTCATGACCTGTAAACTTTTTCTTCCAGTCTGTTGTCTAAGATTGAATTGGAGTAAAAAATAAAATTGCCGCCTTCTAAATTGGTCCCTTAAAATGTATATATTATTTTTATTTGTCCCATTTTGGGTTTCAGCATTTAGAACAGTGGTCCCCAACCACCGGTCCGTGGGTCATTTATCACCAGGCCGCACAAAAAGAATAAATAATTAGAGGTCGCAAGAAAAGCAGTTTTCAGTGCTTATACACTGCCTGGCCAAAAAAAAGGTCACCACCTGGATTTAACTACACAAATAGGTAAGAGCCTCCCATTGGATAATTACTGCATGGGGGATTGTTTCAGCTGGCAACAAGTTATTTAACCCTAACTGATGCAGTGAGTAGCTTCTCATTTGTTAAACAACCATGTGGAAAGACACGTCCAGTGGTCGTGGAAAAGATGTTCATCTGTTTCAGAAGGATAAAATTATTGGCATCAAGCAGAGAAAACATCTAAGGAGAAGCTGAAACTACTAATATGGGGTTAAGAACTGTCCAACGGGGGGGGGTTTGCATCATCTTCCAGGAAGGAATGTGGTCGGAAACAAATCTTGAATGATGGTGATCGGCGATCACTTAAACGTTTGGTGAAATCAAATCATAGAAAAACTCCAGTAGAACTCAGGGATGTTTAATAGTGACAGTAAGAGCATTTCCACACGCACAATGTGAAGGGAACTCAAGGGATTGGGACTAAACAGCTGTGTAGCCTTAAGAAAACCACTTGTCAGTGAGGCTAACCGGCAAAAACGGCTTCAACTTGCTAGGGAGCATAAAGATTGGACTCTGGAGCAATGGAAGAAGGTCATGTGGTCTGATGAGTCCAGATTTACCCTGTTCCAGAGCGATGGGCGCATCAGGGTAAGAAGAGAGGCGGCTGAAGTGATGCACCCATCATGCCTAGTGCCTACCGTACAAGCCTGTGGAGGCGGTGCCATGATCTGGGGTCGCTGCAGTCGGTCAGGGTCTAGGTTCAGCAACGTTATGTGCCCAAAGAATGAGGTCAGCTGACCACCTGAATATACTGAACCACCAGGTTATTCCATCGATGGATTTTTTCTTCCCTGATGGCACGGGCATATTCCAAGATGACAATGCCAGGATTCATCAGGCTCAGATTGTGAAAGAGGTTCAGGGAGCGTGAGGCATCATTTTCACACATGGATTGGCCACCGCAGAGTCCAGACCTGAACCCCATTGAGAATCTTTGGGATGTGCTGGAGAAGACTTTGCACAGTGGTCCAAATCTCCCATCATCAATACAAGATCTTGGGGGAGAAATTAATGCAACTCTGGACAGAAATAAATGTTGTGACGTTGCAGAAGCTCGTGGAAACGATGCCTCAGCGAATGCGTGCCGTAATCAAAGCTAAAGGCGCTACAACCAAATATAACAGTGTGTGTGACCTTTTTTTTTTTTGGCCAGGCAGTGTATTTTGGGTGGTGTTGTTTCATATCACCCCCAGGTGGGAGCAGCATCTCATTGCAGCGAAAAAAGCTCATTTTACATAATTTGTGAGCAGGATAATTAGATCCTTCCGCCAATGTTCCGCCAAATGTTTTTAAAAGGTAGGAAGAAACCCCCGAGTACCCATGCAGACTGGAAAATAACATGCCAAACTCCTCACAGACAGGTTTGCGTACTGAAAGAGCGCACTGCTTTACCGACCGAGCAGTGCGCACTGCCTCGAATCTAGTGCGTGCTGTTTAAGTATGCGATTTCGGACGCAGCCTTTGTGTTGAGATCTTTTCTGGAAC
This sequence comes from Trichomycterus rosablanca, assembly GCF_030014385.1. NCBI lineage: Eukaryota > Metazoa > Chordata > Actinopteri > Siluriformes > Trichomycteridae > Trichomycterus > Trichomycterus rosablanca. Next base: position 36,447,623 of record NC_085997.1, on the reverse strand, counting down.
CTTCTTGTTTTATATTATTTAACCAAGATTTTAAAATCGCTGCATTTTTAGCAGCCTGGCAGTGGTGGGGCTACAACCAGCAAGCTTCGGATTACCAGTCCAGTACTGTAACCACTAGGCTACAGCTTGCCCCTGGCCCCCCATCCCCTGCCCCTGGTCCGGCTTACCCCTTGTCCCCTGCCCCTGGTCCAGCTTGCCCCTGGCCCCCCATCCCCTGCCCCTGGTCCGGCTTACCCCTTGTCCCCTGCCCCTGGTCCAGCTTGCCCCTGGTTCTTTGCCCCTTGTTCCCTGCCCCTGGTTCCTTGCCCCTGGTTCCTTGCCCCTTGTTACCTGCCCCTGGTCTAGCTTGCCCCTGGTCTAGCTTGCCCCTGGTCTAGCTTGCCCCTGGTCTAGCTTGCCCCTGGTCTTGCTCCTGGTCTATCTTGCCCCTAGTCCCCTGCCCCTGGTCCAGCTTGCTTCTGGTACCCTGCCCCTGGTCCAACTTGCCCCTGGTTCCCTGGTCCCCTTGCCCCTGGTCTATCTTGCCCCTGGTCCCCTTGCCCCTGGTCTTGCTCCTGGTCTATCTTGCCCGTGGTCCCCTGCCCCTGGTCCAGCTTGCTTCTGGTCCCCTGCCCTTGGTCCAACTTGCCCCTGGTTCCCTGGTCCCCTTGCCCCTGGTCTATCTTGCCCCTGGTCCCCTTGCCCCTGGTCCCCTTGCCCCTGGTCTAGCTTGCTTCTGGTCCCCTGCCCCTTGTCCATCTTGCCCCTGGTCCCCTGCCCCTGGCCTAGCTTGCCCCTGGTCCATTGCCTCTGGTTTCCTGTCCCGATGTATGCGATTTCGGATGCAGCCTTTGTCTTGAGATCTTTTCTGGAACCTTCTTTCCATGTGTGTTTTATATTATTTAACCAAGATTTTAAAATTGCTGCATTTTTATACTTTGTATTCTCTCTGTTTTGTGTGTGTGTGTGTGTGTGTGTGTTGTTTGTTTCCCACAGACGACGCATTCGAGCCTTTGCATGTGGAGGCGTTCTCGAATCCTCCCGAACTTCCCGATGTGATGAAGCCTCAGGATTCGGGCAGCACGACCAACGAGCAGTCGGTGCAATAAACGCACGAAGAACACGAACGGAGGAGGAGAGATCTTCAGTTCCATTAGGAGAGACGAATGGAACCCAGACTGAGCACTCAGATGAGGTTTAGGGGTTTAAAGAAACCAAAAAAATGGGACAAAACCGGACCCGCTCCTCAGCACACCCACAAATACATACCGTTAATATACTATAGCTTACCTTATTTCATTATTAACTCTGGACTGATGTTCATCTCCACCCTGCTGACTCTCAGTTCCACACACACACACACACACACACCGTCTCGAGCACGTTTTCTGTAAAGCTCATGACACCAGTCTCATCCACGAGTGTAGAGACTTTAGTGTTGATAGTGTTGCATCAGACAGAATGTAATGGGCTCTTGTGTTGAACAGTAAGATTGTGACGCTCGAGTGCCTGCTGGATTTAACGTGCATGTTTCACTCGAGCCTTCATCATCGTTAGCGCATTATATAATTTATCTTTTTTTATTATGATTTAAACAACCCTTGTAGGCATTGATATTAAAAATCTTGACTTTTCCTGTGTTTTCCCGGTTGTGTGTTCATTTCTCATCCTGGTGTACAAACGTGTTCTGACGTTTATTTACTTTTTAAAAGGATTTCAAGGCTGCGTGGGTGCTGAAACAGCTAGAGGCCAGACGGTGCCACACCAGCAACTCCAGATTTACATTTATATTGAAGGCATTTAGCAGACGCCTTTATTCAAAGTGACTTACAGTACAGTTACAGTATACAGTCTGAGCAATTGAGGGTTTAGGGCCTTGCTCAAGGGCCCAACAGCAGCCTGGCAGTGGTGGGGCTTCAACCAGCAACCTTCGGATTACTAGTCCAGTACTGTAACCACTAGGCTGCAGCTTGCCCCTGGTTTCCTGCCCCTGGTTTCCTGCCCCTGGTCTAGCTTGCCTCTGGTCCCCTACCCCTGGTCCAGCTTGTCCCTGTTTCAGCTTGGCCCTGGTTCCTTACCCCTGGTTCAGCTTGCTTCTGATCCTCTGCCCCTGGTCCGGCTTACCCCTAGTCCCCTGCCCCTGGTTTCCTGTCCCTGGTCCCCTGCCCCTGGTCTAGCTTGCCCCTGGTCCAGCTTGCTTCTGGTCCCCTGCCCCTGTTCCCTTGTGTTTGGGTCCTTGCCCCTGGTCCAGCTTGCTTCTGGTCCCCTGCCCCTGGTCTAGCTTGCCCCTGGTCCCCTGCCCATGGTCCAGCTTGCCCCTGGTTCCCTTCACCTGGTTCAGCTTGCCCCTGGTTCCCTTCCCCTGGTCCCCTGCCCATGGTCCAGCTTGCCGCTGGTTCCCTGCCCCTGGTTCAGCTTGCCCCTGGTTCCCTTCCCCTGGTCCAGCTTGCCCCTGGTTCCCTTCCCCTGGTCCAGCTTGCCCCTGGTACCTTACCCATGGTCCCCTGCCCCTGGTCCCCTTTCCCTGGTCCAGCTTGCCCCTGGTCCCTGTCCCCTGCCTCTGTTTCTGCTTGCTTCTGGTCCCCTGGTCCAGCTTGCTCCTGGTCAGATGGCTGGTCAAAGCACGGGCACAAATGTTGGAAGAGTACAGAGAGTAAAGTGGCTCCATACCTTCTAAAACTCTCTTTATAAATCTGCAGGAGGAGGCGCAACCCGCCAGTGAGAATGTTGTGCAACTGGCAGAGAGCATCGAAGTGGATAAAAAAAGGGAAAAAACTTCGGGTTTGTTTATGGGCGCAAATAAATAAATGAATGAGCACAAATTCCCATAGACATACTTTAGATTTTGTATAAATCCTTTACAGAAGAAGAGAAGTGTTTTTTCTGACTCGTGGTCAGGCGTCCATGTACTTTCAGCCACATTTTTGTTGTATGTAGTCTGTTTTACTTTGTCAGTATAAACATCATGTGTTGCATTACAAGACCTCGGTCAGGTCGGTGTCTCTACACTGCAGGCTTTTGGTCATTGACTCACTGTTTCTGCCCCAAATATGGGCCTGGAATGTGCAGGATGGCGTCACCACCATGGACCAGACAGGGGGTGGGACAGCAGTACTTCGTCCACGCCCCCTTTTCCAGGCTGTGTTCCAATCCTAATGACGTTTTACCTAGTGCACTTAGATTAAAACCCGAGCGCAATCATCAGTGGTTGATCCAGAGTTCCTCTGTTGCACTTAGTTCCAAATGTCCAAAAGTATTCACACTCCTCTAATAGCAAGACTAGCTTTGATCTCCGTTCTTTCATATTTTTTGTTGGTCTGTCTCTTTTTGAGGTCTACCAGTATGGTAGAGGCTGTGTACAGAACAAATCAATATTAAGCTGCACATATTTAACAAAGGAAAGTCAAGTGTGGACTGCTTTTCATCAGCATCCATTAAGAATGTGGTCATGATTTAAAATGAAAGAAATAGTAAAGGGTACAGGAGATCTTTATATTTATTTAGATGGGTAGCACTGCACAGCAAGAAGGTCCTGGGTTCGATTCCCAGGTGGAGCGGTCCAGGTTCTTTCTGTGTGTGCATGTTCTCCCCGTGTCTGTGTGGGAAGCTCGGTTTCCTCCAGTCCAAAGACGTGCAGTCAACATTACATTCATTTATCTTCAGTAATGGTCAGCATGGTGGTGCTACTGATATAGTGGGTGCTGTGTAGCACATGGGTCCTGAGGATCTAAGTTTAATCTTCACCTCCTCTTATCAGCTGTAAAAAGCATCGTTCTGTGTTCTCTCTGTGTCCCACATTCTGTAATTTTCCTCCCATCCCCAAACATGCAGAAGGTGGATTGGCTGCTTTACAGTAGCCCTTGGTGTGGGTGACTATATGTGCGTTTGTATGATGCCTTTTTCAGGTTCTGTTCCTACGTGGGCAGTGTTTTCAGCAATTAGAATTTAAAGATATTTTCATTTGTTTTCACTAACAGTTTGATCTTGGTCAGGATCACAGTGGGTCCGGGGCCATCTCAGAAACACTGAGCCAAAGGCAAGAATTAAGAATACAACCTCGACAGCAATCTCTTGCAGGGCATCATGCACTCATACACACCAGCTGGAAGCATGATGCATGATTTTGGGAGATGGCAGGAAGCAAAGGTGATTAAGGGTTCGAATCCAGGTGTCCAGGATCCTATAGCTGTGCTGCACCACCATCCCAAACTATTCTACATTTTACATTTATGGCATGTAGCAGATGCTTTTATCCAAAGCGACTTACAATACACAGTTCAAGCAATTAAGGGTTAAGGGCCTTGCTCAAGGGCCCAACAGTGGCAAACTGGCAGTAATGGGGTTTGAACCAGTGACCTTCTGATTACTAGTCTCCTCCCTATTTGTGTCATTTATTGCAAACCTCATCTTCAGTTTATTATACTTGCACCGCTCATCGTAGTTCACTGAAGGTTCCTAAAACGAACACCATTTTTGGTCAGTCATCATTTCAAGTGGCTGCAGCCATAGACTGGAATAAACTGCAAGAAACTCTAAGGCTGGATACATTTATTTCTAAGACAACTTTAAAAAACAAATTACAGATATCTTAAGAGATACATGCAGCTGTATGACAAATTGATTCTCCTTTTATACTGTTGCTGGGTGATTCGACTATGGGTTGTGTGTTATATTGTGATCATTGTTGTTTGTTTAAAATGTCTTATGTAAATTTGTTTGTATGATTGTTCCTTAGGAGGCTTTGCCTTTTGCCAGGCCGCCATTGTAAATAAGAAGCAGTTCTTAATGACTTGCCTGGTTAAATAAAGGTTAAATAAAATAAATAAAATAAAATAGTCCAGTACTTTAACCACTAGGCTACAACTGCCCTTAATTCTATACTGTTCTGTGAGATAAATGTAGACGTTTTTACAGAAGTCAGTGGCGCCCTGTCTCACACCACTCTTGTGTTGTATAGGAAAGCTCCGGACTCGCCACGATCCTGAACAGGATAAAAAAAAAAATGCGATACCTTGTCTAGGGGCAGTTGTAGCCTAGTGGTTAAGGTACTGGACTAGTAATTCTAGAGTCTATTCACTCACAAAGCTCTCCATAATCAGGCCCCATCCTACCTCACCGACCTGCTCCATCAGCACATTCCCTCCCGTAGCCTTCGCTCTTCTGAGGCTAACCTACTGTCCATACCCTCTAGGACCAAGCACCGGACCTGGGGTGACAGGGCCTTTTCCATAGCTGCTCCATCTTTATGGAATGCTCTCCCCAAACACCTACGAGATTGTCCTGACCTGTCCAAATTCAAGTCACTTCTCAAAACTCATCTATTCAGAGTGGCATTTAACTTGTAACAACACAAAATAAATGCTTTTATTTTTTGCTATTCTTTTTAATAGTTTTTATACTTAGATAGATATACTTATAAAAGATATACTTTTATAGATCACGACAGAAATGTGAAGTCCTAGATCCTAAAACTTGTAAAGTTTTCAGTTTCCTGATTGCATGTAAATCTGTCCTGTTTCTGTCTAATTTTAAGAAATTGTTCTATATTTGTTGTTCTCTCTCATAATTTAGCTAATTTTTAATGAACTGTCTTATGCTGCTCTCTTTGTTTTTATCTTAATTATTCTTGATGTTGATGTACTATTTTGATTTTGTACTGTGATTTGTATGGTGTATGTACGTATTTGTTTTGATTATTTGTCTTATGTAAAGCGTCTTTGAGTATCTTGAAAAGCGCTATATAAATAAAATGTATTATTATTAAATCAAGCCCCACCACTCCCAGGTTGCCACTGTTGGGCCCTTGTGCACGGCCCTTAACCCTAAATTGCTTAGATTGTATACTGTTGCACCATTGTAAGTGTAAATGTCTATTAAAGTGCACTAGCTAGTGTACCTACTGTATTTAGGACGCAGCCCTGTGTGGAGAGGGGCGACAGGAAAAGGGGGCGGGGATTAGGAGAGGAAGCCACGCCCACAGCTCACAGAGGCTGCGGCGCGCCGTCAGGGAATAGCGGTCCAGCCCGCACAGCGCGAGCCCCTCTATCAATAAGAGGATCAAGTTTATTATAGAACAAATTCTGGATTTTCTCCCTTTTTTATTATTTCTTTGCACTGGAAACGACTTTCAGGAGTTCCGATGGACGATCTGGGTATGTACTGATGTTTATCTTTGGCTTTTTTCTCTGTCTTTTTGCTTTGGTAGCTCTCGGTCTGGTTGGCATCCAGATGATGAGGAAGAAGAAGGGAGGAGTAAAGCAGGAGAGAGGAAAAGAAAAGGAAAAAAAGAAGGGCATGCATTTCCTCCAGAACATGCAGAGTGCTGCATATCAAATGTTAAATAATATCAAGGGTAAAAATCATAACCGTAGCAACACCAACCAGACGAATGCACACACTGCATGACATAGTATACAAACATTTTACTGATAAAAGAAAACTGATAAAAGTCATTAAAATGTCTAAATTGTCCCAGTGTGCAGCCAGTTGTCCATTTGTCTGACCTTCAGTCACTTTTGCATTTTCATGCATAAGGTATCTACAGTTTGGTCAGGGTCTCACTGGATCTGGTGCCACCCAGTAAGGCAAATGTATTTATGTAGCGCTTTTTACAACAGACATTGTCTCAAAGCAACATTACAGAATCCAGGACCGACAGACCAAAACCCCTGTTGAGCAAGCCGAGGGCGACAGTGGCAAGGAAAAACCTTGAGAGGAACCAGACTCGGCAGGAACCGCCGTCCTCCTTGGGTGACCTGGGGGATCATTTGAATGAATAGGATTCATACAGGGCGGCACGTTGGCTCGATGGGTAGCACTCTCGCCTCACAGCAAGAAGGTCCTGGGTTCGATCCCCAGACAGGGTGGTCCTTTCTGTGTGGAGTTTGCATGTTCTCCCCGTGTCTGTGTGGGTTTCCTCCGGGAGCTCCGGTTTCCTCCCACAGTCCAAAAACATGCAGTCAGGTTAATCAGAGACACTGAATTGCCCTGTCGGTGAATGTGTATGTGTGTGTGTGTGTGTGTGTGTGTGTGTGTGTGTGTGTGTGTCTGCCCTGCAATGGACTGGCGCCCCGTCCAGGGTGTTACTGTGTGCTTGCGCCCACTGAAAAGCCGGGATAGGCTCCAGCACCCCTCCTCGACCCTAATTGGATAAGCGGTTAAGACAGTGAGTGAGTGAGTGAGTGAGTGAGTGGATTTAATACACCCTGGACAAGGTGCCCGTCCATCTCAGGGCACCACACCCTTACACGTTCACTCCATCACTCACAGGCCACAGAAATCTACAGCCTTCAATCAATTTTATGTGTTTGAAAGCCAGACAGTGACAGTGTCCTTGGGGCTCACGTTGCTGTGCAGCTCTCACTCTAACAGATCCATTTCAAGTTCTGATGGATTTGTTCATTCTCTCCAGTGCTACTTTGGGTCAGGGTGGTTCATTATATTGCCAAGAGACTTTCTTTCTGGGTAAAGAATCAGAATCAGAATCTTTTTATTTGCCAAGTAGCAGATGTACAAGGAATTTCTTTTGGTGCAGGTGTCAACATACATACAAGTTAAATAGTAAAAGGTAAACTATATCTAAACGTATAATAAACAATAAACAATGGTATATATATACATAGAATAAAATAAACAATATAGTAGTGATAAAAAATTGTGCAATAGAGATTATTTACACATAAGGTGCATATGTGCATTAACTATTAAAATGCGAGAAGCTTGTGTGAAACCCACAAGCATTTATTAAAACGGAGGGATGTGGGAGTAGTCCTTGTTGAGTAAGCTGATTGCCTGGGGAAAGAAGCTGTGGAGGTGGCGGTTTGTACGAGTCTTTAATGCTCTCACTCTCTGTCTCCGCTGAGATGAGAACCTCTGAAAAAATGAGTGACCGGGGTGAGAAGAGTCTGCCATAATCTTCCTTGCCCTCTTTTTCATCCTAGAGGAGTATAGATCTTCTAGGGTGGGAAGACGACAGCCGATGATTTTCTCTGCACATCTCACTGTACGCTGTAGCTTACGTTTGGTGTGCAGAGACGCCAGATTTTTTTTAAAGGCAGATTTTTAAAATCTAGATCTGTTTGTTTTGTGCACCAGTTATTTTACCTTCAAAAAATGAGAAGGCATGATGCTACCACCACCAGATTTTCAAGTGGGAATTAGTGTTACCTGGTTAGACTGGCACCACAGATGCTGCTCAAAAGGAAAGAAACAAAGGAACATTCTTCCACTTTGCAGCCAGTAGTCCATTTGTCTGACCCTTAGTCAATTTTGCATTTTCATGCATTAGGTATCTACAGTTTGTTCAGGGTCTCTCTGGGTCTGATTAATTAATACACCCTGGACAAAGTGACCGTCCATCTCAGGGCACCACATGTTCACTCCATCACTCACAGGCCACAGAAATCTACAGCCCTCAGGGCTCACGTTGCTGTGCAGCGCCCACTCTACCAGAAACATATTTGTGCTATTAGATTAATTTGACCAGATCCATCTCAAGGACATGTTCAACATATCCAGTACTACTTTGGGTCAGGGTGGTTCATTATATTGCCAGGATACTTCTTTTCCAATTAAAGGCTGATTTTTAAATTCTAGATCTGTTTGTATTGTGCAGCAGTTATTTTACCTTCAGTCCTGAGAATAGAATAGAATAGAATAGAATAGAATGGAATAGAACGCCTTTATTTGTCATTTATACACATGTACAGTACAACGAAATTTTTTCTTTGGGTATCCCAGCCATTGTACAGCGCCTTTGGAGCAGAGAGGGTTAAGGGTCTTACTCAAGGGTCCACCAGTGGCTAGGATTCAAACTCTCAACCTTTCAGTTGATAGCCCACTAGGCTACCACTGTCCCTGAGAAGGCATAATGCTACCACCACCAGATTTTCCAGTGGGATCAGTGTTACCTGGTTAGACTGGCACCACAGATGCTCAAAAGGAAAGAAAAGAAGGAACATTATAGTTAAATGTCTCACCATTAATCCATATTCACAATATACTCCATCATCATGACAGGGGGCAAGTCAGATTACCTATCGAACCCTCTGCATGTTTTTGGGAGATGGTGGATGTGGAAAGCATGTGCATTACTCCTCACAGAAAGTGACTGTAATCCAGGTACTAGTCTAGAACCTCAGAACCAGGTAGCTGTGCAGCACCCACTCTACCCACTGCGCCAGTCACAAATGTCTCATCATGGTAATTCCACTGTGGTTGTGTCTTAATCCACATCACTTGTTCACTAAATATGGTACGGACACTACCACAATGCTTTGTCTAGATCAGTCAAACCACACACCCTACTGTAAATGGAATGTGTGGTTCTAAATCCACTTGGGATTGATAGCCAGGCATTGTACTACCATGTGCCATTTTTCTTTCCTGTTGAGCAGTATCTGTGGTGCCAGTGTAACCAGATAACACCGTGCCCACTGGAAAATCTGGTGGTGGTAGCATCATGCTTTCTCAGGATTGAAGGTAAAATAACTGGTGTGCAATACAAACAGATCTAGAATAAAAATGAGAATAAAATGACTATGAACTACACAGGCTACCTGTTATATCATCATCAGTCCAAAGTGGACACGTCCCAAACCACACATACATAGTACACAAAGTATAGGTTATGTACATCCCACCATTCATAGTCCACTCTGGTTGTGTCCCAAACATTTACATTTACATTTTCAGCATCCAAAGCGACTTACAGTCCTGTGACAGTATACTGTCTAAGCAACTGAGGGTTAAGGGCCTTGCTCAAGGGCCCTACAGTGCCAACCTAGCAGTGATGAGGCTTGAACCAGCAAACCTTTCGAATACTACAAGGCTACAGCAGCCCAAACCACGCCCTATTTAGAATAGAATAGAATGCCTTTGAGTTCATGAGTGTTCTAATCATGCCGAAAAACAAAAACAAACAAAACAAAGTACCGTTCAGGAGAGCAAAAGCCGCTGCGTCTGTGCGTGCCGCCATCCACTACTCCACCACTACTGCCACTCCATTTCATATATAGACCAGCGTGTCACATCATTGTATGTCCACTGTGGACGTGTCCCAAACCACAACACGTTTTGTAAACCGTAAGCATTATTTCAGGATAAATTAACTGGCAGCCGGGCGTGTCCAGTAGAGCATAAGGAGCTGGATCAGTTATGTTTAGAACAGGGAAACCTTAAAACTCAGCAGGCGTGTGGACCTACAGGACTGGAGCTGAGGAACCCTGGTCTACACCCTCTGGAGCGCCGTGTATGATCTATGGAAGTCATTTTGGGAACAGACAGACTATCTTGAGTAATTATAGCCCAAATATGCCTATTGTACATGAAACCGCCATTCACGGACCATCTGGCAGCGATCAGAGAGCATTAAAGAGGGCGGGAAGAGATGTAACATGGTTGCTGTACTTTTTAACGGGCACCAAAATGGCCTCTGCTGTACTTGCTCACAGTCGGAGTCGGGTTAGAATTAACGAGCTTCCTCGTGATTTTACGGCCAGATGTTTTACCGTCGGATGTGAGCTCACTATGGTCCGATATTAATTATTAGGGTACACTGCGGGGTCCGTGGGTGTGTGATGTTTTCGAAAGACCGTAAAAATACCTTGTAAGCGCGGTAAAGTGGCTGCTGTTGTTTCCTGAACTACACACATCTGGATTAGATTGGAACTCGACTTGTTTTCTTTACTGTCTGTGTGTGTGTGTGTGTGTGTGTGTGTGAGTGTGAGTGACTTGGCTATGCCACGCCAGACGAGCGTGGAGCTCTAAATATGGTCAGAAGTCCTACGGAGGGGATTTTTAGCTCCTTACATGAACACACTGGTGTGTGTGTGTGTGTGTGTGTGTGTGTTTATGTGTGTATGTTACACACCATGAATCACTAAGGCTCGATGCCAAACACACTTGAGTAAGCCGGTCTTCATCGCCTTCTGTGGATGTTAACGTCTCGCACATCCATCCAAACTGCAGTGCCCGATCGATCCCTGGCTCCTTACTCCCTGTACCCTATCTAGTCAACCAACAAATGTCCCGTTATCATAATTCCACTGTGGTCGTGTCTTATTACATTTACATTTAGGGCATTTAGCAGACGCCTTTATCCAAAGCGACTTACAGTACTGTTACAGTGTATTGTCTAAGCAATTGAGTCTTAGGGGCCTTGCTCAAGAATGATCCACCACCTAAATAATACCTGCTCTGTGGGGGTCCTGTGGGGGTCCTGACCATTGAGGAACAGGGTGAAAGCAGGTTAAAAAGGTATGTAGAGAAACTGATGGACTACAGTCAGTAATTGTAGAACTACAAAGTGCTTCTATATGGTAAGTGGAGCTGATAAAATGGACAGTGAGTATAGAAACAAGGAGGTGGTTTTAATGTTATGGCTGATTGGTGTATAGCTTGATTGACTGTGCACACAAGTTCCATCAGCTTCCAATTAACAGCAGATGATAATGAGAGTAAACGGTGATCCTGGTATATCATTACAGCCTGACTGAACTTTTCATAGGAAGTAATTACACACTATCAGGCGTCCTGCACTCTTCCCCTTTGGCTTGCTGCTTCCGGTTTGCTGCCGCCTGATTCTCTGTCTCTGTGTGTGTGTGTGTGTGTGTGTGTGTGTGTGTCCGTTCTTGTAGGACCTCCCGAGGCTTACTACCCTCTCAGCCCTCGTATTGTTGTGTTTGGTATGTAACTGTCAATCTGCCAATCCTCATCATTTCCATCTCTAATCTCTGTCTATCATGTATGTAGCTGTATGTATGTATGTATGTATCTATGCATTTCTATTGTTCTTTCCATCTCCCAGCATGCCTTGCGTCTGATTGCATTAAGCTCATTTGAGTCACTGTTTTGTGGTTTACATAATTACATAAATACATTACATAGTATTCGTGGTAACTACATTACTGTGAGGCTGTTGGCTATGAGATGAAATGTGTATTTTTTTTTTATTTGTGTGGCAGCCGCTGCCTGTTGCATGACCCCATCGCTGGCTGAGAAGGTCAGCAGGCTGGCACACACCTCCTCTGGCACGTGTGATTCTTACACAGAGCCTCAGCATGCATTGCTGCTCATGCCGACTCCTTGACCTGACACTAGGGGTCGCTGTCGCAGCAACAAGGAGGTGATTTTTCCAGAACAGGCCAGTTGCATCTTTTGAGCACCCAGCCTTGAGACTCAAGTTTTTGCGATGGTTGGCATTCATATCAGTCTGCTGCGCCACCTGAGTTTTGTGGTTAAAGCTTTTAACATTTGAAAAATTTACCTCAATTGTACCTCAAATAAATCCACTGGACATGGCATGAAATGCACCACATGCAATACTGCCAATGTCCCAACCACTGACCTTTGATTTGAGATAGAACAGCAACCGTGAGCCAGGCTTAATCTTCTAACATTTGTGCCTGACCTCACTAATGCGCCAGTGCAATCGTGTCATAAAATGTAGTTAAATGCCTCCTGAAAGAGTGCTGTTGGTGGTGGGCGCTCCCAGATCTCTTAAAGATACCAAAGATGGCGTGACTGTAAAGGCCACAGCATATAATAACATTCATTCATTATCATCCTCATCAAATCATCCATCGTCTCTTGTTTTCCCTGGTATCATCCTGAAAAAGACCACTCCCCTAGAAAATCACCAAATTTTTTCCCCTGATTAGGATCAGGATTCATTTTGTCATGATCAGGGTCACAGCAGTTCCAGCTTTGATGGGAAATGTGCAGACGCCGGCCGACAGCGTCACCAATATTTCACTAGCACACCAGCGCCAAGATTCTGAACACTCGAATCTTGCCTCTGTTACCGATCAACTGGGCGCCATCTAGCAGGCACAATTGGCATAAAATGCCAGATAATTGGCCACCGAGTCTGCTGGGTGGGGAAATGACCGGACTAAGTGGGTGGGGTCTTCAAACGCTGTGTAAGGACCCTGGTTAGCAGACTGAGGCACCTGTGCAGAAAGTGGATGAACCTCATGTGCAAATCCACCGAAGCAAATCCACGGGCGTTAAAAAAGGGGTCTGCTAAGACGAGGAGGGCATGTGAGCAGCAATACACCCTCCTCGAATGCTACCAGGGATCCACAGCAGCGAAAGACAAATTAACTACGCAAAAATCGGGAGAAAAAAGGGGAAAATGCAGAAATAAATAGAAAAAAAAGATTAGAACCCAGATCTCAGCGGTGGTGGGCTACTGCTGCACCACCTGAGTGCAAGAATAGAAATGTTCATCAGGAATTATATTGGTCAGGTGATCAGTCACATGGGTCACATGGGCCCAATGTTCTTTGTATTTTCTCCCTTTTTCTCCAGAATTTTAGCGCCTCCAATTTTTACCCAATTGCGTTACGCTTTCTCTCTACTGGTGCTGACCCCCGCCCTGATTGAGGAGAGCAAACTGACACACACCCCCTCCGACACGTGTGCAGTAGCCGACTGCATCTTTTCACCTGCACAAGGCGAGTTCTCATGCCAATCAGCCTTGTGCACAGAGAGCCACACCCTGATCAGCTTTATTCCTCTACTCTGTGCAGACGCCATCAATTCACCAGCAGAGGTTGTAATTGCACCAGTTATGAGGTCCCTATCCGGCTCCCTACCTGGATGAACAACAGTCAAATATTGTTCATATAGCCGCCCAGCCCAGAGCTGAGATTCGATACGATGTATTTGAAATCCCAGCTCTGGTGTGCTAGCGTATTTTACCGCTGCGCCACCTGAGTGGCCTAATGTTCTTTGCTAAGGGTACAAGTGGACTCATGCCAATTTCGGTCCCCCACTAACGATAAAAACGTGGACCTTATGAGCATTTTTTACCTTTATCTCTACACGTCACCTTTCTGTTTAAATCCATCAGTTCTTCATTCATCCAAAAATCTTCTCATCATTTCCCATGAATCTCATCATTTAGTCATCGCTCTTTCTCTCACTCTCTAGACGCTCTCCTGGCTGATCTGGAAAGTTCCGCCTCTCCTCTCGCCCGTGTCCCCGTCCTCCTGACCTCGGAACCTCCGGTGACTGCCAACAGCTCGCCCACTGCTGGCCAAGACTCCACCCAAAATCGACCTCCTCCGCCCGCGTACACGCCCCAGCAGGTGAGCGATGATAATACGTTTATTACATTAGAACCTCCTGAACAGTGTTTCAATTACAATTAAAATTTGCATTAATTAATTGTTGAACTGTGTTGTATTGTGTAGTGCTTCGGGATATTTACTGAATTGTACTAATTTTTGTATACTATTTTAGTCCCTTACTTTATAAATAAAGAATATTATGACGTGTGTGTACAATTTTAATTTCTGAATAATTATATTTCTAAACACGTCCTTGTTTACAATTTTATCCTCAGACTGTTTCAGCCGCCATGAAGTCCAACGGCTCTCAGAACCCAGACAAGCTTTACAGGTATCACTGATCTCATAAACAGATTTGTTATAACACTCGCTTATTACAATCTTTTGTAATTCTAGTCAGCTGTGTTTGTTTGGCAAGACTCAGAACCATGCCACAGGGTGCGTGAGTTTACATACCCGCTGGTTTCTGTAACTGTGCTTCACATCAAGCTTTACATAGCAATGGGTTTAGGGCCTGCTGTGCCAGGAAGGTGTCTCGACTTCAAAACCAGCACCGTCGACCTTCAGTGAAGTTTGTGGACTTAAAAAAGTAGGAGAGGCGCTCAGGTGGTGCAGCGGGATATTCCTCTAGCACACCAGCGCCGAGATTCTGAACTCCTCGGTTCGAAACTCGGCATTACCACCGGTCAGGTATAATTGGCAGTGCCTGCAGCAGACACTAATTGGCCACCTTGTCTGCTAGGGTGAGACGACCGGACTATGTGGGTGTGGTCTTAAAACGCACACCCTGTTCAGCAGATAGAGGCGCCTGTGCAGAGAGCAGCAGTATACCCTCCTTGAATGCAAACAGGGATCCCCAGCAGTGGAGGACAAATTGACTACGATAAATCGGAAGAAAAATGGGAGAAAATGCAGAAATAAAATAGAAAAAAAACCCATCTGCATGTAAAGGCTCGGTTGACTGTGGTCTCTGTCAACAGGGTTTGTCATGTTTTGGGGTTCCTGGATTACCTCTGGCCATCCAAATATATATATTTTTTAATTGTCTATTTTTCCAGCCTTTTCCCCCAAATTTTCTTCCCTAATCTAGTCGTGTCCAATTACCCTGATTGCATCCTCCACTGATTCAACCCTCCACCGCTGACTGAGGACGCTTCTCACTGACACACGCCCCTCCGACACATGCTCAGTACAGACTGCATTTTTCACCTGCACGAGTCGAGTTCATATATACTGATCAGCACTGTGCACGGAGAGGCAGACCCTGATCAGCATTGTTCCTCAGCCCTGTCAAGAGAGTCAAGAGTGGTTTTATTGTCATTTCAGCTATATACGAGTACATATTGAAATGAAACGGCGTTCCTCCAGAACCAAGGTGCAACATAGAACAAAGTGCAAGATCATCAATCAGTGCAGGCGCCATCAATCAGCCAGCAGAGGTCGTAATTGCATCAGTTATGAGGACCCATGGTCCGACTTGCCCCTAACCCTATGAACAACAGGCCAATCGTTGTTCGTGCAGTCGGATGGCAGAGCTGAGATTCGATACGATGTATTCGAAAACCCAGCTCTGGTGTGCTAGCGTCTTTTACCGCTCGCTGCGCCACCTGAGCGGCTATCCAAACACATTTTTCTTAGCATTCAACTTGTGTGTTTTTCAAATCAATCCTATTTATATAATGTCTTCAACTGCAGATTTTGATCTCTGGAATAAACAAAGACTTTAAAGAGGTCAGCAGATTGAAAATTGAAGTCTTCTAATTATTCAGTCACAGAAAAGAACACTTGCAGAAGTCGTTGTGATCTCGTAAGTGCATGAAAAGTCTGGACTGCATGTTAACGTTGAAGTATGTCTGAGGTTTACACGATTCTGTTCTTTCTCCTTCTTCTGTCTCTCAGTACGGTGTGTAAGCCTCGTTCTCCACGTTCTCCAGATCCTCCTCCTGCGTTCTCCTCCTCCTCCGTGTTGGGCGGCGGCCTCAGTGAACTCGACCACCTACTGCAGGAGCTCAATGCCACCCAGTTTAACATCACCGGTGTGTGTTTGTGTGTGTGTGTGTGTGTGTGTGTGTGTGATGCTCATCTTTGGTGTGTTTTCCTGCTGTTGAATAATGTCCCTGTTTGATCTTCAGTCTTGTGATTCTAATAATTTTCTTTTTCTGTAACTGAATGACAGGAACACGTACTTCATTATCTGAGAAAAACACAAACAAACAAAACCGTTTATCCATTTCAGTTTTACAAGTTTATTGAAGGGTTTCTCAGCACTTTTCTCCCTCTTCTTTGCCCCTCAACTCTCAGTCCTTTTCTGCACATGCCCAAACCATCTCAATCTTGGCTCCCTAACCTAAAACTCCTTCTTAATCTTTTCCATCCTCATAAATGATAAAATGATTAAAACATTTTGAATGGGGGTCGCTCGGGAGGCGCAGCTGTTTAAAGCTCTAGACACTATGGATGGGGAGGGGGATTTGCCTCTGCATAGCACCCTCCCTGTGATTGGCTAAGACACCGACCTCGCAATAGAGAAACTCAAGCAGAGTCTCCTAATGTGATAAAGCTCTGTTTGAGCCCTCGCTTCTGGCTGGCGAATAAGAAGTGTTCTGACAGTCTGCTGCAGTTCTGCGGCCAGAGGATTGCAATATGCATGGAGAGTTGTGGAATTGTGAACCACTAGAGTGGACCATAAAGTGGAAAAAAAATCTTACAACTATTAAAGTTCAGCTACACATCATGCTATGTTGTAATGCTAAAAGTCTGTCTCTGATTGCATACTGCACACTACAAAGTATGTTTGTTTGTTTGCTTATTAGGATTTTAACGTTCATCAGTTCACAAGGTTTTATCGAACACAGTCTTGGACAATTTATTACCTACAGTTCACTTCACTTGCATGTCTTTGGACTGTTGGAGGAAACCCACGCTGACATGGGGAGAACACGCAAAATCCACACAGAAAGGACCCGGACCGCCCCACTTGGGGATCAAACCCAGGACCTTCTTGCTGTGAGGCGACAGTGCTACCCACATAGCCACCGTGCCGCCCCACACTACAAAGCATAACACCGTAGTTAGTGCGTAGTTAGGTGGCTGCCTGGTGTTACTGATTGCCAGAGACCATGGCTGTGTTTCTAATATATTCTACTGTTGTATAGAAGGGAGGTGAGGGCGACAGGCAGTGTCATCTGTCTCCATGTCAATTGCTATGGTTAATACGGCTGATTTGGCTGGTCAGGTGTCCCCCCTTTACCCTCACCTTACTTCTATAGTAGGCATTGCTGCCTGTATAGGAGTACAACCCCCAACAAACCCCAAGACAAATGCATCCAAAGGAGCACTGCTTTTCTTTTCTTTACTTTGGGATCAGTAAAGTATATATCTATCCGTCTGTCTGTCTGTCTGTCTAATATATTCTCCCTGTTATAACTCACACTTACCTGCTGTTCCTCTCTTATGTTGGTGTTCTCGTGCTAGATGAGATTCTGGCGCAGTTCCCCACAACTAAGAAAGAGGATAAAGAAAAGTCATCCAAGCCTGCTAACGCCTCTACTGGGTCAGTTTATGTCTATATTACAGTCATTCTTTTGGTTACTATTTTCTACTTCCATGCACTACATTTTGAATGAAAGGTTTATGTATAACTAGCTGTGATGATGAGTTTTCAAACCTCCAATCCTCTTAATAAACAGTAATGTTTGTTTATGTGTACAGCTCGGTGAAACCGTCGGCCACGTCGGCCACTTTGGAACTGGACAAGCTAATGGCATCATTGTCAGATTTCCGTGTGCAGAGTGCAGTAAGTAGCAGTTCAGTGCTCAGTGACTGTGTATCTTTTATACAGCGTACTTATAATTACTGGTCTCAGTTCGAGGTTAATCTAAATTCCCACACTGACCTGCTGTTTCTTTTTGTGTTGAATATTAGCCGGTGTTTCAGGCCAATCCTCCGCCTTCGCAGCAACCGTCAGCCCCACCACCATCCTCCTCTGGCGGCTCATTGGACAGCATGCTGGGCCTCCTCCAGTCAGATCTGAGCAGACAGGGAGTGTCCACTTCCTCCAAAGGAAACTGCTCTGCATGTCAGAAACCGATTGTGGGACAGGTTAGCTTAAGCTAAAGACAATTATTGCTAACAATGCAGTGTTTCAACATCCGTTATGTGTGTATATAATTTGCATGTGTGGTTTAAGTCAAATGTTGTCATAAACCTGACAAGTACAACGATCAGCCATAACATTAAAACCACCCCCTTGTTTCTACACTCACTGTCCATTTTATCAGCTCCACTTACCATATAGAATCACTTTTTATAGTGCTTCTATATGGTAATTGGAGCTGATAAAATGGACAGTGAGAGTAGAAACAAGGGGGTGGTTTTAATGTTATGGCTGATCAGTGTATATTGGACTTAAATGTCATAATTTCTGCAAGTGTCATTCACAGTTTTACAACGTCATTTAGCTTTGTAACATTTCCCCCAGTTTCCTTTCCAGTGATTATGATTGACTATTATATATGACTTCTGTATGTCATATATAAATAGGGCTAGTATGTCTGCACCCATCAAAAAGTACATGGAGCAGTGGTTAAATGCCAAAGTCAGGAAGAAAAACCCCACCCATAAAAACAAGCATTACATCCACATGGGCTTAGAAGAAATTCATAAATATGATAAAAAATTGTGAAAGCTTTTTTGACGTTCAGTCATTCATTCACAGAACAGTTGCAGAAATCCCAAAATGACATAGTTTGACTTCTGAGTAAATAGTGTGCCTTCAAACCTTTTTTTTGGCTATGATAACTAATGCTGGGTCGAAACCATGGAAGTTGTCCAAAGCTTTCTCATGAAAACACATAGTGTAGTTTTTGTGTGTTAAAAACACAGAGTTTCTTACATTTACTTTGACTTTTATTTGATCTCAGACAGGATGAACCTGAGATATTTCATGTTTTATCTGCTCAACTTCATTTCATTTATTAATAAACATCCATTCCTGCAGGTGATGTTGACAATCACAGGCAGGGCAGTTGTAGACTGGTGATTAAAGTACTGGACTAGTGATCCAAAGGTTGCTGGTTCAAGCCCCACCACTGCCAGATTGGCACTGTTGGGCCCCTGAGCAAGGCCCTTAAGCCTCATTTGCTTAGACAATATATGCTGTCACAGTACTGTAAGTCGCTTTGGATAAAAGCGTCTGCTAAATGCTGAAAATGTAAATGTAAATGACAATCACCTGTTGACATCACCTATTTGGAATCACATCATTATTATTTTTTTTTTACCTCATTACCAGCCTAAAATTGCCCCAGTCCCATTTTTGTTTGGAATGTGTTGCAGGCCTGAAATGCAGGAATGGATGTTTATTAATAAATGAAATGAAGTTGAGCAGATAAAACATGAAATATATCAGGTTCATCCTGTCTGACATAAAAAAAAAGTCAAAGTAAATGTAAGAAATGTAAGAAGCATTTTTAGTTTATTTGCATTTTTCATACTGTCCCAGCTTTTTCTGATTTGGGGATGTACATTGTAGCCGTGCAGAACCAGACTTTTACTGGTGATTTTGGTTTAAAGGAAACTTAGTGCAGGTCTGACGGTATAGTTACACACTATGTAGCACATACTGCAGGATGCAGCCTTGAAATTTCCAGTAAACAATGTACACAAAGATTAAAATCAGCAGATAAGATGTAAGTTGAGTTTGAAGTGGTTTGTGATATTCTGTAAGATACAAGGACTGATACTGTACTGTAGTATGAGAGGAAATGTCTAAGGTAAATGTGAAATTTTCCGGTGTTAGGGTGAATTTTGGAAACACTTGGAAGGTTGATCTTCTAGCACCATCTAGTGACAGGATGGTAGAATTACATAACATTCACTCAGCCAGTGTGTTCTGTGGTACCACCTACTGTAGGTTCTCGTACAAAAGCACATACAGTACAGCAGTACCTTGTACTTCGACGTCCCCTAAACTCGAAATATTTGAAACTCGACGCACTTAGGGGAGAAATTTGCACCCTTAAACGTTCCCTTAAATAAGACGTTCCCTTAAATTCGATGACATTTTAATTTAATTTCAAATTAACAATGAAAAGCCTCTTTGTTCAGCGCTCGGCTTGAGCGGTGTGGTAAAACATCATCAAAGTGTGACGAATATGAGACGAATAGCAATTAAATCCGCTCTGTTTTTAGCTGTACACTTCTTACCTCACTGTATCACTTATGAACTTGTGTTACGGTGGGGAGGGGTTCTGAGAAATTGTGAGAATCAGCTTCTCCGGAGCTAAAACGCTTCTGGTTAAAAATAAAGCGTAACGTGGTTTAATGTAGTAAAAGAAAAACACAGGAGCACTAAACTTCTCTTCATTTTTACTGCTTATAAGTTTCTCCACTAATGAAAATCCTTACTCGCTGTTTTAGTACAATAAATCTACACAGAAGTACAATAAAAAAACAGTTAAAAATCTATATAAAAATACAATAAAACCTGCACTTTACCTTTACTTCTTTATTGTTTCCTTACGCTTAATTTTTTAACTGTTTTTTAATTGTATTTCAGTGTTTTTATATTATATTTGTGTTATTTTCAGTGTATAAATGTCAAAAACAACCCCATTATTTTACATTAGCCTAAAATATATGCAGTTCCACGGGACCATGGAACACTTTAACAGGTTTCCCCATACATCCTTATGGGAAAAAATACCATGAAACTCAACGTCTTTAAAACTCAACGCCACTCCCAGAACCAACTGACGTCGAGTTTAAGGTGCCGCTGTATTCTGATTTGTGCTGTTTTTTGTGACTTTTGCAACAATTATTCACTCGTTACTCATTATAATGCGTCTGTATTGTAGGTGGTGACAGCGCTCGGGCGAGTTTGGCACCCTGAACACTTTGTGTGCTCCGAGTGCGAGTGTGAGCTGGGCAACCGCAACTTTTTTGAGAAGGATGGACGACCGTACTGCGAGCCGGATTACTTCAGCCTGTACTCACCACACTGTGCTCAGTGTAATAAACCTATTCTTAATGTGAGTGTGTGTTTCATTCGAGAACAGTACATGTGCAAAAGTATGTGGACACTCGTCTCACCCACATCTGCTTACATATGCTTACTAACTCCTCAGCATCAATGAATACCCTTAGGAAGAATTGGAAGGGTATTGGAAGCCTGGGTATCTCCTGTAACCCTAGTGCCTGACCTTACAGATGCTCTTCTGACTGATTGGGGACTGAATCCCACAAACACACTTCAAAATCCCAGTTTAATGCCCCTGGGTGGCACAGTGGCTCAGTTGGTAGCCTCACAGCAAGAAGGTCCTGGGTTTGATTCCTCCCAAAGACATGCAGTTAGGTTAACTGGAGATACTAAATTGGCCTAGGTGTGTGTGTGTGTGTGTGTGTGCACGTGTTATCCCTGTGATGGATTGGTTCCTGAATTTCGCCCAGTGAATTGTACCCACCACGACCCTGAATCGAATAAAGTGGTGGTAAAACAGAAAATGAATTACTGAATGAGTTTAATGCCCATGGTTTTTAAAGGGATGTACAACAAGGTCATGCTCAGGTGTCCACATACTTTCAGCCATAGAGTGTACTTTAAACCATTCTAACCTGTAAGAGAATTTTCAGTAAGTGAATATTTGTGTTTATTCTGTAGAAAATGGTGACAGCGCTGGATAAAAACTGGCATCCTGAGTGCTTCTCCTGCGTTAAATGCAGCCGAACCTTCGGAGATGAAGGTAATGCTCATCCACACCAACATCCTAGAGCACTGCTCATATACTCATAAATCAAATCAAGCATAAGGAAAAAATGGTTCCTGTTTTGGCACTGGAAATGTCTGACATCCAGTTGGTGTAAATACAGTAATGTGAAAAAACCACAAACCATCACTTTGTATGCGGGGCACAGTAATGATGGAACACTATAAGAGCTTTCCTCAAACCATTGATACAAATCTGAAAGCTTATCATTTATTTTACATCATTGATTGTATTCACCTGTTAGTCCAAGGTAAAGCCTAAGATGACCGACTCAAGCAGCAGCAATAGATGAGCGATCGTCTCTGACTTTACATCTACAAGGTGGACCAACTAGGTAGGAGTGTCTAATAGAGTGGACAGTGAGTGGACACGGTGTTTAAAAACTCCAGCAGCGCTGCTGTGTCTGATCCACTCCTACCAGCACAACACACACTAACACACCACCACCATGTCAGTGTCACTGCAGTGCTGAGAATGATCCACCACCTAAATAATACCTGCTCTGTGGTGGTGCTGTGGGGGTCCTGAGCAGGTTAAAAAAGCATGTAGAGAAACAGATGGACTACAGTCGGTAATTGTAGAACTGCACAAAGTGCTTCTATATGGTAAGTGGAGCTGATAAAATGGACAGTGAGTAAAAACAAGGAGGTGGTTTTAATGTTATGGCTGATCAGTGTATACATATATGGTGAAATTAAAACTTTTTATATTCTATGTACTTATGACAGTAAAATCAGCCACAGACATATAAAAAGTGCCAGTGATTTACCGTGAAACCGTCAGAATCTTAAAAAATACCGTGATACAAATATTTGGTCATACCGCCCAGCCCTAGTGTCTACATACTTATGATCATATAGTGTGTGTGTAATTCTTTTATTTCCAGTGTTTTATGTCTGTTTCATCTCAGGTTTTCATGATCGTGAGGGGCAGCAGTACTGCCAGCAGTGTTTCCTGGCTTTGTTTGCATCCCGCTGTGAAGGATGTTCTCAGCCCATCGTGGAGAACTACATCTCTGCTCTGAACGTGCTGTGGCATCCTCAGTGCTTCGTCTGCAGGGTGAGCTACTGATTCAGATGCTCAGAATATGTTCAGTTCATTTCTCCTCCACCGTTTAACATAGAACCTCCAAACTCAAACTGATTTGAGCTCATATAGCCAGAAGGTGTGTTTGAAGGTGTGTTTGAAAGTGTTTTTTACATAGGAATACTTGGTAAAATGTTTGGAAATGTTAGATTTCAAGTCACTGTAAGTATCTCACACTCGAGAAACCACACACAAAATTGTATCGAGTCACATGAAAATTATTTAGACACATTTATACCCCTAATCTATAAATGTGCCCCTGAACAATGAATACTGAGAAACCCAAATGCTTAAAAACCCTAAATATCCAAATATCCAGTCTATGCCTGTTCCAGCCAGCATGTTTGTTCACAAACTCCTACCTCTCTATGATCATTCAAAGATTTTAAAACAATTCCAGACCATTTAAACTAGATGCCACCACAAACCCCCGCTGTGAAGGTAAAAATCAGGTTTGATATGTTTGAGGGGTAAAACGATACTTCTGTGGCAGATCTTTAAAAAAGGTTAAAAACTGATGTTTAACAAAAGATAAATTGAGAACATGAATTGAGTACTCTTGCACAGGATTATTCTAGTCTATCTACTTTTCTGTTCCCAGTTTTCTCCCTACATTAGTTGTTTCCAATGACCTGATTCGTATTTCGACCTCTACTGCTGAAGTCATCTATTCCTGATCTCCGGCCACCTCTCATCACCCATATGCGGGGGGTTCATATGGGGATCCGTATCCCGTATGGAAAGCCGTAACTGCAGCAGTGAGGAGGAATCACCTCCGGCAATCCCACCCTCAGACGAGCACATCATTGTCCTTATAGGTTCCGGACCTGTCTGTAGCAGAGCTGAGATTCAAACTCATGCCAGCTTTGGGCTGTTAGTTGCACCACCCGAGCGCCCTATTTGTTTTTTAAGGGTAGAACAAAATATTCCAAATTTTATGTTGGAATAGGAGTAAACTTGGGTCTATGTTTAATAAATATACTTTTACAGTTAATAATTTATGTTTAAATAATCAAAATGCATTTTGTCTTTAGTTTTAGCAGCTTCTCTATGTTTAAATTTTAAAATGTCTTTTAAATTTTAAAAAAGGTACTTGTAGCGATGGTAAAATGTCCTTTTTTAAAGCAGATTTTGCATTTGAAAGATTTAAATAAGGATTTAATGGTGAAATGAAATATAAATAGTATCTATATATAGCAAATATATGCACGACCCGTTTTTCTATTTCTGTTTGTTTGTTATTTGATTTTTGATCTTGAAACAAAAAAACAAATAATGTCCCGTTTCTTGTTTTTAATTTTGGGATTTGAAGTGAAAAACGAATGACCAAAGGTACACGGACTGTTTAGATACTTAATTGTAAAACAGCTTTTTTAAAATTTTTATTTTTGTATGTTTAAAAACTAAAACCAAGTATTTTTATGGCAAATTATATATTTATGTTTATGAGATACTTTTGTATAAAAAAAGTGTTAACTTCCGTGTTCTCTTACAGGAGTGTTTCAGCCCGTTTGTGAACGGAAGCTTCTTTGAGCACGAAGGCCAGCCACTGTGTGAGGTTCACTACCACCAGTCCCGGGGCAGCATGTGCCAGGCGTGCCAGCAGCCCATCGTGGGGAGGTGCGTCACCGCCATGGGCGCCAAATTCCACCCCCACCACCTGGTGTGTCACTTCTGCCTGAAACCGCTGAGCAAAGGCTGCTTCAAGGAGCAGGACAACAAACCGTACTGCCACCCGTGCTTCCTCAAACTGTTCGGCTGAACACCAGCGTGTGGGGCTCGAGCTCCAGTACAGTCAGAATCTCCTGCTTCATTTCACAAGAAAACATAGAAAACATATCTCGTGTGCTAAAGAACAAGTGAAAATGAGAAATAATGGAAATTAAATGATTTTTTAAACAATGTTGCTTATCATGAACCTAAAACCATGTGTTATTTTATATGAAGAAGTTTTTTTAAAGGAAACTTGTTATATAAATAAATTGTTTAAATGCTGTTCTGTAACAGCAATAAGTGATTGCTGTTAAAGTGACCCGACAATCCTGGATGTTTTATAAGCCTGACAGAATTTTGCCTGAATGATTTTTTAAATAGGTTCAGTTTCAATTGAATATGAAGTAGATTTTTTTAAAACAAAGAGCTGAAAATAAAATGGTTTTGTTTAATATATTTGCTTCATGCAGCATATCGTCACTGCTTTTGCATACTTGTTATAGATTTTATATTTTGTTTTTTTGTTTTTTTTTACCAGCAGTGAGAGATGTAACAAAGTGCCAAAGATTTTTTAAATGTTTACGCTTGCTGTTATGCATTTCTCACTCAGATAAGCCGTGTTTTTGCTGTTGATGCCAAACGATGCGAAAAACAATAAACATTTTACTTTATACAGTATGGGTCTGTACGTTCTTTTAATATACCTGTCAAACTCAGGGCCCGACACATCATTTATGTGGCCCACGAGAGCTTAAAATACATATGATTGTCTTAAATACACTGTAAAATCGTACATAAACTGCATCTCCCACAGTGCATGCCGATTTTGGGACTGGCAGAGTTTCCACATCAGCGTTTAACTGAGGCGGTTTTCCAACAAGTGATGCTAAGAAATATTTACAAACAATCCCAAAATGCACAAGAAGAGAAAATTGAAGCAGAAGGAGGAAATTTAATGAAAGATGGGAAAGTGAAAACAAGTTTGTGCTTCAAGAAGAGAAACCGGTACGTCTCTTGTGTTATGAGGCGTGTCTGTGGTACAGGAGTACAATATAAATGTCGATATACATTATAAATATACAGAATAAATTTGGCATTTTGACACCAAACGCAAAATTTAGCCTCCAAGAAAAACAACAAATTGTCCAAGACTTAAAAGTCAGACTGCAATCACAGCAGGATACGTAACAATCGGCCCTTTGAGGGCCACCATAAGCAGATGTGGCCCTCTGTGAAAATGATTTTGACACCCCTGACTTAATATATAAGATATATTTTATTTCATGTGTCGATTCATCTTCTTTGGTTTCAAAGTTCCACGAACCTCCTAGTTTATGAAGTTACGTTGAATCTTTGGTGCTAAAGGCACAGTTATGTCACTGGTCCTGCTCTATTTTTTTATTGATAAATTTTTACTAAAAGCTCTGGCATTTACAGCCTTTTTTATTGAAATATTAATATAAACTAAACCCAAAATAAAACCGATAAAAAGATCATGATGAATGGAGTACTGCATAGAAAAAAGGGAAAAAGCTAAAATGTTATATATATATATATATATATACAGTGTATCACAAAAGTGAGTACACCCCTCACATTTCTGCAATTATTTCATTATAACTTTTCATTGGACAACACTATAGACATGAAACTTGGATATAACTTAGAGTAGTCAGTGTACAGCTTGTATAGCAGTGTAGATTTACTGTCTTCTGAAAATAACTCAACACACAGCCATTAATGTCTAAATAGCTGGCAACATAAGTGAGTACACCCCACAGTGAACATGTCCAAACTGTGCCCAAATGTGTCGTCGTCCCTCCCTGGTGTCATGTGTCAAGGTCCCAGGTGTAAATGGGGAGCAGGGCTGTTAAATTTGGTGTTTTGGGTACAATTCTCTCATACTGGCCACTGGATATTCAACATGGCACCTCATGGCAAAGAACTCTCTGAGGATGTGAGAAATAGAATTGTTGCTCTCCACAAAGATGGCCTAGGCTATAAGAAGATTGCTAACACCCTGAAACTGAGCTACAGCATGGTGGCCAAGGTCATACAGCGGTTTTCCAGGACAGGTTCCACTCGGAACAGGCTTCGCCAGGGTCGACCAAAGAATTTGAGTCCACGTGTTCGGCGTCATATCCAGAGGTTGGCTGTAAAAAATAGACACATGAGTGCTGCCAGCATTGCTGCAGAGGTTGAAGACGTGGGAGGTCAGCCTGTCAGTGCTCAGACCATACGCCGCACACTGCATCAACTCGGTCTGCATGGTCGTCATCCCAGAAGGAAGCTGACGCACAAGAAAGCCAGCAAACAGTTTGCTGAAGACAAGCAGTCCAAGAACATGGATTACTGGAATGCCCTGTGGTCTGACGAGACCAAGATAAACTTGTTTGGCTCAGATGGTGTCCAGCATGTGTGGCAGCGCCCTGGTGAGAAGTACCAACACAACTGTATCTTGCCTACAGTCAAGCATGGTGGTGGTAGCATCATGGTCTTGGGCTGCATGAGTGTTGTTGGCACTGGGGAGCTGCAGTTCATTGAGGGAAACATGAATTCCAACATGTACTGTGACATTCTGAAACAGAGCATGATCCCCTCCCTTCGAAAACTGGGCCTCATGGCAGTTTTCCAACAGGATAACGACCCCAAACACACCTCCAAGATGACAACTGCCTTGCTGAGGAAGCTGAAGGTAAAGGTGATGGACTAAACCCAATTGAGCACCTGTGGCGCATCCTCAAGTGGAAGGTGGAGGAGTTCAAGGTGTCTAACATCCACCAGCTCCGTGATGTCATCATGGAGGAGTGGAAGAGGATTCCAGTAGCAACCTGTGCAGCTCTGGTGAATTCCATGCCCAGGAGGGTTAAGGCAGTGCTGGATAATAATGGTGGTCACACAAAATATTGACACTTTGGGCACAATTTGGACATGTTCACTGTGGGGTGTACTCACTTATGTTGCCAGCCATTTAGACATTAATGGCTGTGTGTTGAGTTATTTTCAGAAGACAGTAAATCTACACTGCTATACAAGTTGTACACTGACTACTCTAAGTTATATCCAAGTTTTAGTTCTATAGTGTTGTCCCATGAAAAGATATAATAAAATATTTGCAGAAATGTGAGGGGTGTACTCACTTTTGTGATACAC
Source organism: Trichomycterus rosablanca (assembly GCF_030014385.1). NCBI lineage: Eukaryota > Metazoa > Chordata > Actinopteri > Siluriformes > Trichomycteridae > Trichomycterus > Trichomycterus rosablanca. The sequence continues at coordinate 36,419,851 of NC_085997.1, read as the reverse complement.
TGTATATATATATATATTTACACACTGATCAGCCATAACATTAAAACCACCTCCTTGTTTCTACACTCACTGTCCATTTTATCAGCTCCACTTACCATATAGAAGCACTTTGTAGTTCTACAATTACTGACTGTAGTCCATCTGTTTCTCTACATGCTTTGTTAGCCCCCTTTCATGCTGCTCTTCAATGGTCAGGACCACCACAGGACCACCACAGAGCAGGTATTATTTAGGTGGTGGATCATTCTCAGCACTGCAGTGACACTGACATGGTGGTGGTGTGTTAGTGTGTGTTGTGCTGGTATGAGTGGATCAGACACAGCAGCGCTGCTGGAGGTTTTAAATACCGTGTCCACTCACTGTCCACTCTATTAGACACTCCTACCTAGTTGGTCCTCCTTGTAGATGTAAAGTCAGAGACGATCGCTCATCTATTGCTGCTGTTTGAGTCGGTCATCTTCTAGACCTTCATCAGTGGTCACAGGACGCTGCCCACGGGGCGCTGTTGACTGGATATTTTTGGTTGGTGGACTATTCTCAGTCCAGCAGGAACAGTGAGGTGTTTAAAAACTCCAGCAGCGCTGCTTTGTCTGATCCACTCATACCAGCACAACACACACTAACACACCACCACCATGTCAGTGTCACTGCAGTGCTGAGAATGATCCACCACCTAAATAATACCTGCTCTGTGGTGGTCCTGTGGAGGTCCTGACCACTGAAGAACAGAATGAAAGCGGTTTAACAAAGCATGCAGAGAAACAGATGAACTACAGTCAGTAATTGTAGAACTAAAAAGTGCTTCTATATGGTGGGGCTGATAAAATGGACAGTGAGTGTAGAAACAAGGAGGTGGTTTTAATGTTATGGCTGATCGGTTTTATTTTAATAAACATGGCACAATGCATATATTTCTTAAGTGTCACTACGATTTCCGACTCTGGTTATACGCGCATGCGCGTTTTACTCTGCGCAGGTAATTGCAGGTAGTGAATGCAGCATGGTTAAGCCACGCCCCCACAGGTGAGCGCAGTTATAAAGGAGTTAATGAGCTGCACAGCGTGTTGGATGCAACATTTTGGCGGTTGGGCAATTTGGCAGAATTAAAACTTTACAGAATAATTAACACGTCGAGGCCAGATGAGTGACTCTGAACATCCGGTAAGAGCTTCTGTGTTGGAACTGTGCGCAGTATGTGGGGTTTAAATCTGTGAACCAAAGCTATGGGGGCTGTGTTGCACCCACCTACCCACCCACTCACCCACTCTCTCTCCCACTCCTGGTTTCTGATTTATGGGGTTGCACAGTTTTGCTTTGTGCAGCCATGTGAGTTTAAAAGTTATGAACAGATAAATGCATGTTCTAGACTAGACCAGACCAGACCAGGGGTGTCCACACTTTCGTGGCTTGAGATCTACCATTACAGTCCACAGGTCATCTACTTTTTAAGGTTGGCTTTGAAGCTTTTTTTAAATGCACTTCAGTTCCTATATTGATATTCAGCCTTACAGGACAAGCAACTGAAAAATCACACTAACCTTAACCTGATGATTTGCTATCCAGCCTCTCAAGCAGCTTCCAAATGTTCATCAGTAAGTGTGGACTCATATTTAGACTTCATTATTTTTAAGTTGAAAAATGCTGATTCACACAAGTAGGTTGATTCAAAAATGCTGTCAAATATGTGGAACATTTTCTCATGTTTGGATGTTTTTCCTCAGCCAGTAAGTTCCAAACTTGTCCAGCAGAGGTGCATAACTTTATATAAATATAAAATTTCTCCGTCAGCTCCCTCTTTACAGTGAACTTACCTGAATCGAATTGTTTTTGGTTTCTTTGTGCTTGGTTGAGCCCTCATCTTCACAAACAGTGCAGGTTACAAAAGGAAAAATGGTGCAAACTGGCTACTGATGAATGAAAAAACTTTCTAGATTAATGCAGCTTTATATGGGATGAGGTGTAGCTACTGTAACAAACTGCATATTAAAGAAACAGCGGCCACATTTCATGTCCATCATGTTGATCTGTTTGAATTGGGCGCAATGGAAGTATTGGGCACCCCTGGTGTACAGTTACTGACTAGTTCTTCTGTTGCTCTGTGCAATCGATCAGTCCCCTTCTACCCTGTCCATTAAGAGAAAGATCACTGAATGACTACTGAAAGTTTCTCAGCACGTTTATCATTGTGATTGTAACGTTAGTGTTTTGGTAATAGTGTTAGTGTATCGTGGTTGGGTGTTTGGTGCTAGTACCAGTGTATTCTAGCAGCTGTGATGTGGTAGTGTATATGGTATACGAGAGCGTGGTAGTGACTGGGGTGCTGGACTGGTACAAGCATATAATGGTTGTAGGTGTTGTGGTGGAGACTGTGGTGGAGACTGTGGTGCTGGTACAAGCATGTATTTGTAAGGTTTAAACATTTTGCGTCTGTGACCATTTCTGACCACTGCTTACTGATTTGGTTGGTGAGCCATAGACCTGCACTGACACTGTGGTATATCAAAAACCTAGTAACATGATGCACTACTGCCATAAAGGCTACCACAATGCACTGGTACCATGCCAACACTAGCACTGCACTCCCGTACCTGTATCATATGTTGTTATTAAGATACACTTGAACCAGTGCTGCTCATACAAGCACTTTGTAGTTCTCCAATTACTGACTGTAGTCCATCTGTTTCTCTGCATGCTTTGTTAGCTCCCTTTCATGCTGTTCTTCAATGGTCAGGACTCTCCCAGGACCACCACAGAGCAGGTATTATTTAGGTGGTGGATCATTCTCAGCACTGCAGTGACACTGACATGGTGGTGGTGTGTTAGTGTGTGTTGTGCTGGTATGAGTGGATCAGACACAGCAGTGCTGCTGGAGTTTTTAAACACCTCACTGTCACTGCTGGACTGAGAATAGTCCACCAACCAAAAGTATCCAGCCAACAGCGGCCCGTGGGCAGCGTCCTATGACCACTGATGAAGGTCTAGAACAGGGGTCGGCAACCTTTTATGTACACTGTGCCAATAAAAAAAAAATTAATTGAAAATGAAGTACTCAGTGTGCCATGGAATACATTAGTCATATAACACAAACAGTTGATGTGTATGTGACATAAACCAATAAATCAGCTAATTAAACTTACATGTCAGTGTGATCCTTGTCCCTGACTTTCTCTGCAAAGATGATCTATCTGTGGTGTATATGAGGTGACTTTGAGCTGAACACAGTTCTCAGAGTGGTCTGCAGTAAGCCTGCTTCGTGAGGGGTTGAGGATGGAATTCATGTGTGAGAAGATCTGCTCACACAGATATGTTGATCCAAAGACTGACAGCATCGCCAATGCAACCTTCTTCAAACAGTCATATTTTTCTGGCAGTGATGTCCAACACATGAACAGGGACTGTGCATTTTCTTTAGATGTTTCAAGTGAAGTCCGCAGTTCACAGAACTTCATTGTCCACAGAGATGAGCTCTGAAAGTCAATCAGCTGCATTTCAAAATCATCACTGCCTATCCATTGGAAAATTGACAAGTCCATGTCTTTCACACTAAGTTTGTCCGGATGAATGAGAAAGGAAAACATTGGTCCATGTGTCTGGAAATCTTGGAATCTCCTGGCAAATTCCAACTCAAGTTCTCTCATGTACATGGAAATGTTGGCTGTTCTGACTGAATTTCGAGTGGAGAGCTCTCAAGTGTTTGAAATAGCGAAATGTCCCCTTTTCTATATCTTCTGCAAAAACTTTAAGCTTGGATGTGAATGACTTCCATGTCTCAAACAGCCCCATGACTGTTTGTCCAGTTCCCTGCATGCAAACATTGAGTTCATTCAAGTGTGATGTAATATCAGTCAAAAACATAAGTTTCTCAAGCCATCTGACATCTTCCAGCTCTGGATAATTCTGGTCCTTGTCAACAAGAAATGCTTTGATTGCATCAATGCAGTTCACAAAACTCTCAAGCACTTTTCCACTACTCAGCCACCGGACACTGGAGTGAAGCGGGATGTCTTTGTATGCACAATCCATTTCATCAAGCAGTGCTTGGAACTGCCTGTGAGTTAAGGCAGAGCGAGCTCGCAGAAAATTCACGATTTTCACAACCGTTGCCATCACTGTGTTAAGATCAGAATTCGACATCTTTGCACACAGATTTTCCTGGTGTATTATGCAGTGAAATTTAAGAACAGGGTGCCCAATTTTGTCTTCAATTATTTTGACGAATCCTTTTTGCTTTCCCACCATTGCAGGGGCGCCATCAGTGGTGATTGCAACGATTTTTCGAATATCAACGGCAATCCTTTCAAAATATTCAACAAAGGTTTTAGCCAAGTCCTCACCTTTTGTGGTGCCGTACATGGGTTTTAAACAGCATAACTCCTCTCGTACTCCAACAGAGTCACAGAATCTGGCCACAACTGCCAAACGAGGCAAATCATTAATATCCACGCTTTCATCAAGCGCAACGCTAAACACAGCGCAGTCCTTCAGTCCGGTCACCTGCTGCTCCCTGATATTACCCGCCATATCTGTGATACGGCGCTCAACTGTTCTTGCTGAAACAGGCACGTCTTTAATCCTAGCAATGATAGTGTTTTTGTTCGGCAAACCGTCAAACAAATCACTTGCTGCACAAAAGGCTTCTTTAATGTATTCTCCATCAGTAAATGGCTTTCCACGTTTAGCAATGCACTGAGCTATCTTGTAACTTGCAAGTGTGGCATAACTTTTACCATGGCTTAAATTTTGAAGAACACTCGTCTGTTTATAGTACCTTGAAATTGCTCGTTTGATTGATTCGTTTTTTTCAGCATCATCCCTAAATGAGCTTTGGTGCTTTGTCTCAAAATGACGGCGCACACTTGATGTGCGACTAACGACGCTTTCACAGCATATGGCACATACAGCCCGGTCTTTTTGTTGAATAAATCCATACAAATCTGTCCAGTCTTGTTGAAATGAACGAACATCCACTTTTGCGCGTTTAGCAGCCATATTATACTAAAGTTCGCATTGAAAGTCGACTCACTCCGACACCTTGATTACCTTAAACAAGCATAAATCATTCCACCTTAATTGGCCATAGGAGGAGGTGGCGAATGGAGTTAAGGTGGAGTAATTTATGCTTGTTACGGTTAATCAAGAGGTAGGGAACGAGGCATAAAGTGTAGGGACGGATCCAACTAATAACTCGCAGCCCTGCACATAAAATACACTTTTTATGTGCAGGGCTGCGAGCGTGCCAGGCAAACGTGTATCGCGTGCCAGCTTTGGCACGCGTGCCTTAGGTTGCCGACCCCTGGTCTAGAAGATGACTGACTCAAACAGCAGCAATAGATGAGCGATCGTCTCTGACTTTATATCTACAAGGTGGACCGACTAGGTAGGAGTGTCTAATAGAGTGGACAGTGAGTGGACATGGTATTTAAAACCTCCAGCAGCGCTGCTGTGTCTGATCCACTCATACCAGCACAACACACTAACACACCACCACCACCATGTCAGTGTCACTGCAGTGCTGATGCATTGAAGAACAGGGTGAAATCAGGCTAAAAAGGTATGTGGAGAAACAGATGAACTACAGTCAGTAATTGTGGAACTATAAAGTACTTCTGGAGCTGAGAAAATAGACCGAGTAGAAACAAGGTGGTCATAATGTCCATTTCTAATCACTATGCTGGAATATCTCCCACTCTGTGATACCTGCTGAATACTCGTTTCTACACATACTAGCTGAATGCACTAAATATAAATACAAAAGACTGACAAAAATATTTAACCAAACCAAAAGGAAAGCAGTTCTTAATTTCTTGAGAAAATTGGTGTGAAAGAGTGCATTTAAAAAAAAAAAAAAAAGACTGACATGAGAATCATCTACCCTTCCTGCCATGAATATAACCATAGCACGAATTATTAAATATCACTCTGCCAAGAATGATTCCTGCTTAGTGGAGATCCTCTTATTGTCACATCCCTTCTCTGTGTCATATTTTAATGTAATGCTTCCCACTTCTTCAGAAGGAACAGACAGACTCTGTTCCTGAGGCTAGCTGGCCTGAAAATGGAGGTCAGTGGAGTGATGCGGAGGACCTGGAAGAATCTGGGCTCGTTCAGGAGATGGTGGAGGAGGATGAAGATATTGACCTCTATAATGAGGAGACCTTTGGATTAGGTTGTTGCATTTCTTGTTGGTCACTCAAGTCTTTAGTTGCTTAGTCTGGACTTTTACTAATTTGTATGTTTGTTGTAGACCTTACTGCTGAAGAACTGGCAGCAGATCCTGTAGATCTTCTGTTCATAGAAGGAACCAAACCCTCCTCACCCCCTCCATCGCCATGCGAGCCTCCTTCTCCTCCCAGTCCTAAACCTGGAATCAAGCCCCAGCCTCCGGCAGGCCTGAGCGAGAAGACCCGGAGCCGCAGGGAGCGAATCATCAGGGGGCAGCTGCTGGATGACCCGGCCGTGATGAGGACTGTGGAAGGTCCACCCAGTCTTAAGGTTTGACTTGTTGGTCCTGCTGATTGCACTTGAACATTGTAAAAGTACCTCATGATGTCTGGCATTCAGTCAGGAGGGGCATTTGTGGTTTTGCCTCTAAGTGTTTGTTTAAAAATATCAGTTTAAATGCTGCTTTTATTCTGAATGTTCTTGCAATTTGTGTCACCTGATTAAAGCTACATCAAAGCAAAATTTGATGTCCATTGGTCTAATTGGCAGTGGGGCAACTGCATTTCTTTAAGCCTACTTGCACCGATCAGCCATAACATTAAAACCGCCTCCTTGTTTCTACACTCACTGTCCATCTCATCAGCTCCACTTACCATATAGAAGCATTTTGTAGTCCATCTGTTTCTCTGCATGCTTTGTTAGCCCTTTCATTCTGTTCTTCAGTCTGTAATTGCTGAACTACAATGTTCAGGACTCTCCCAGGACCACCACAGAGCAGGTATTATTTAGGTGGTGGATCATTCTCAGCACTGCAGTGACACTGACATGGTGGTGGTGTGTTAGTGTGTGTTGTGCTGGTATGAGTGGAGTTGTTACATCTACAAGGTGGACCAACTAGGTAGGAGTGTCTAATAGCGTGGACAGTGAGTGGACACGGTATTTAAAACCTCCAGCAGCGCTGCTGTGTCTGATCCACTCATACCAGCACAACACACACTAACACACCACCACCATGTCAGTGTCACTGCAGTGCTGAGTGATCCACAGCCTAAATAATACCTGCTCTGTGGGGGTCCTGTGGGGGTCCTGACCATTTGAAGAACAGGGTGAAAGCAGGCTAAAAAAAGTATGTAGAGAAACAGATGGACTACAGTCAGTAATTGTAGAACTACAAAGTGCTTCTATATGGTAAGTGGAGCTGATAAATGTACAGTGAGTGTAGAAACAAGGAGGTGGTTTTAATGTTATGGCTGATCAGTGTACATCTTTATTGGTTGCCTTCACTTAAAGCTGTTGAAACACAAATGCGCAAGTCAAGTGAGCTTTCAGGCTTGGTGGCTGCTGTGAAGAAGCAAAGAAGAAAGTAGCTGCTGTGCTAGAACTGTTCATTCTATGGTGGTTCTAAGAAAAAGCAGGAACATGGGTTCCTTTCTCACACAACAGCCTCTATGCTCATAGTAATCTAAAGCTTGCTTTACCATGGTGTCTGTGTTTTGAGCAATTTCTAATTCTTGGCCAAGTTTTAACCTCCTTTTCCCTTTGACATGGTAAACTAAAATGTTTTTGTTTTCCTTATTTTGTTGAATGAGCTACTGACCTTGTCCCTTTACCACAAATCTGTGTTGTGTTCTTTGATGCAAAATCCTGCCCTGTCTCTTAAAGTTGTTCCAATTTGACAGTCATTGTTTTTATTGCTGTTTTAGAGTTTGGACAGTGCAATTGTAGACTGTGGACGTAGCTCCTGCTGGGGAGATCTAAACGCTAATACGGTGAGTGGACCACGCCTGGCTTTACATTGTATGTAATTTAGCCTAGATTTGCTCTTATTATTGAGAATAACTGCAGACTGTTTAGTCCCTCTACAAGCAGACAGCTAATGTAAGTTCTGAGATATTTCAGTGCCTCAGAGGTTGGCTTAAAATCCATCTTTTATGTAAAGCAGTTGCATCTTTTTACTGACCGGTGGCAGATGGAACATGCTGTCCCCTCCATATTCCTCCACCACTTGTGCTACTGCTTTGACCAAACAGTATGAGTCCCTATTGTTGCAGCCATTTGGACACCCTGAATCAAACCTTCACCCCTTAATCACGGTCAGCTGCTTATAGAGCACTCAAGCTCTAAGTTTTGCTTCTTTTCCTCACGTCTTTGAAAGTAGGAGTCAGTAGTCAAAGAAAGGAAGCTAGAAAGTGATGTTAAAACGCACAACCCAGTCACTACATATTCTTATAGAATAGTTTTGCTATCCACTTGGGCGTGTCTCAAACCATACCACTGTGCAGTACGAGTACCCGCTAGGGTTCCTTGTTTTGCTTGTTGATGTTCCATTAATTAAATGTGAGTTTGCTGATTTCTCTCAGTGGATGATGTCCCCTTACTCCTCACCAAGACCCACACCAGGACCCCTCTTACAGGTACCAATACAGAGTCATCTATGATGTACAGTGGGGCCAAAAAGTATTTAGTCAGCCACTGATTGTGCAGGTTCTCCTACTTAGAAAGATGAAAGAGGTCTGTAATTTTCATCATAGCTACACTTCAACTATGAGAGACAAAATGAGAAAAAAAAAATCCAGGAAATCACATTGTAGGATTTTTAAAGAATTTATTTGTAAATTATGGTGGAAAATAAGTATTTGATCACCCACAAACAAGTGGGATTTCTGGCTCTCACACACCTGTAACTTCTTCTGAAGCTCTTCTGTCCTCCACTCGTTACCTGTATTAATGGCACCTGTTTGACCTCGTTATCTGTATAAAAGACACCTGTCCACAGCCTCAAACAGTCAGACTCCAAACTCAACCATGGCCAAGACCAAAGAGCTGTCGAAGGACACCAGGAAGAAAAATGTAGACCTGCACCAGGCTGGGAAGCGTGAATCTACAATAGGCAAGCAGGTTGGTGTGAATAAATCAACTGTGGGAGCAATTGTAAGAAAATGGAAGACATACAAGACCATTGATAATCTCCCTTGGGGTCAAGATCTCATCCCGTGGGGTCAAAATGATCATGAGAACGGTGAGCAAAAATCCCAGAACTACACGGAGGGACCTGATGAATGACCTGCAGAGAGCTGGGACCAAAGTAACAAAGGCTACCATCAGTAACACTACGCCGAGAGGGACTCAAATCCTGCAGTGCCAGGCGTGTCCCCCTGCTTAAGCCAGTACATGTCCAGGCCCGTCTGAAGTTTGCCAGAGAGCATATGGATGATCCGGAAGAGGATTGGGAGAATATCATGTGGTCAGATGAAACCAAAATGGAACTTTTTGGTAAAAACTCAACTCGTCGTGTTTGGAAGAAGAAGAATGCTGAGTTGCATCCCAAGAACACCATACCTACTGTGAAGCATGGGGGTGGAAACATCATGCTTTGGGGCTGTTTTTCTGCAAAGGGGACAGGACGACTGATCCGTGTTAAGGGAAGAATGAACGGGGCCATGTATCGTGAGATTATAAGCCAAAACCTCCTTCCATCAGTGAGAGCATTGAAGATGGAACGTGGCTGGGTCTTCCAGCATGACAATGATCCCAAACACACCGCTCGGGCAACGAAGGAGTGGCTCCGTAAAAAGCATTTCAAGGTCCTGGAGTGGCCTAGCCAGTCTCCAGACCTCAACCCCATAGAACATTTGTGGAGTCCGTGTTGCCCAGCGACAGCCCCAAAACATCACTGCTCTAGAGGAGATCTGCATGGAGGAATGGGCCAAAATACCAGCTACAGTGTGTGCAAACCTGGTGAAGACTTACAGGAAACGTTTGACCTCTGTCATTGCCAACAAAGGTTATGTTACAAAGCATTGAGTTGAACTTTTGTTATTGACCAAATACTTATTTTCCACCATAATTTACAAATAAATTCTTTAAAAATCCTACAATGTGATTTCCTGGATTTTTTTATTTATTTATTTTTTATTTTTATTTTTTTCTCCTCATTTTGTCTCTCATAGTTGAAGTGTACCTATGATGACAATTACAGACCTCTCTCATCTTTCTAAGTAGGAGAACTTGCACAATCAGTGGCTGACTAAATACTTTTTGGCCCCACTGTATGCACTCTAGATGTTCCAGAAATGGTTTGCAATATCTGCGTTCCTCTTTCTAATCAGGACCAGGCCATCGTGGGTGTGATTGATCGATCCTCTTGCGGCAGGATCCCATTCGGTTCTCCTGCCTTACGAACCCCCATGCAGAGGCGTCTCCCTCAGGTACTGGTTAACTGGTGGGTTTTGTGCAATCCACAGTTTTCTTACAGGTGTTGGAATTTAATGTTTTTTTTTATTCCTTCTTTCACCCCAAGTCCCCTGTGTGTCCTGTGATGCCTGGAACTCCACTGCGCCCTCAGAGTCCTTTCTCCATGAAGCAGAGGTTCAATCAGGTGACTCCTCCACTCGTCTCTGTACTTTTCTGTATCCAGAGAGCAAAACAAACAGAACTACATTTTTCTGAGAACTAAATAAGGAACTAAAGTGGACAAGGTGTGAAATAGGCTCTCTGTATTAGACACGTCCTTGTGCAACAGCTCGGGGTGTGGGACTGGTATGGATGTTTACAGGTAGGGAGTGGCTGGTCATATAGCTAATAAAGACACCAAAACTATGGAATACACTTCATGGTCAAAAGTATGTGGACACGTCCACGAACCTCCGGCAGGCCTGAGCGAGAAGACCCGGAGCCGGAGGGAGCGAGTCAAGGGGGGGCAGCTGCTGGATGACCCGGCCGTGATGAGGACTGTGAAAGGTCCACCCAGTCTTAAGGTTTGACTTGTTGGTGTGTACAAAGCCAAAAATGGACCAGCCCCAAGGTACCGCCGAGGTCTAATCAAAGCCCGCTTTGTACCACGCAACCTCCGAGCCACTAGTCTCGCTCGACTTTATCGTCTACCCAGAACTCAAGGAAGATGAGCATCAAGGCTCTTCTCTGTACCAGCACCCAAGTGGTGGAACGAGCTTCCTCTGTCTGTCCAAACATCTTCAAAAGATGATTAAAAACCTTCATCACCTCTTTACTAAGCACTTAAGCTGACATGTACTTACTGATGTTCTTATTTATTTCTTGCATTAAAATTAAAGGAAAAAAATACTTTGGTTCTAACAGGGTTTTCAGCAGATTTGTGTTCTTGGACTGTTGTCTGCTTAAACTAGAGTAGAGTAATGCTTACTATGGAAGCACTTCTGTAAGTCGCTCTGGATAAGAGCATCTGCTTAATGTCGAATGTAAAAGTAACTTGGGCTACATTTAGCTGTCTGATTAAGAAGCTGCTATTTTTCACCACTGTTTGTTTATCCGTTTTGTTTTCCAGCCAGCCGTTTTATTCTCCCCCTCGACTCCACGCTACCACTCTCCCAAAATGATGCCGGTGCAGTTTGGCCCGAACTCCCCTCGCCCCGGTCCCTGCTTCAGCCCCTTACCCAGCCCCCTCCCTCAGAGATTCAGGTTCTGTCCAACCAGCTTCATGTTTTTTTATTTAGTGAATTACATTTCTGTATTTTTTTTATACAGTGGTGTTCAAAAAAATAGCAGTCCAACACCATTAACTTGATAAATCAATGTTTTTAGTAGAAATGCTATTTGTACATAGCAAAAAATTTACTTGAAAGTGTAGTAGAGTATTGAAAACAAAACAAACCCAACAATTAGGACATGCATGCCATTCATTCTGAGTAATCAAAGCATTGATTGAAAGGGGGTTGTTCAAAATAATAGCAGTGAGGAGTTCAATTGGTGAAGTCATTAATTCTGCACAAGAATGCGTGTCAATTTTGGCCCTTATTTAAGGTAGGAAATGTGCAAATGTTGCACAGGTTGGTCATGGTGCATTTCCTTCTGAAATACTGGGTAAAATGGGTTGTTCCAGACATTGTTCTGATGAACAGCGTACTTTGATTAAAAAGTTGATTTTAGAGGGAAAAAACATACTGAGAAGTGCAGCAAATGATAGGCTGCTCAGCTAAAATGATCTCAAATGCCTTAAAGTGACAACCAAAACCTGAAAGATGCAGAAGGAAGCGTGGAACTACTGTTTGAATGGATCAGAGAATAGCCAAAATGGCAAAGGTTCAGCCAGTGATCACCTCCAGAAAGATCAAGGAACATCTGAAGTTACCAGTGAGTACAGAAGATGATTAAGTGAAGCCAATTTACCAGCAAGAACTCCTGCAAAGTCCCATTGTTAAGAAAAAGACATGAATGGGTTCAAATTTGCCAAAGAACACATTGACTGGTCCAAAGAGAAATGGCTCAACATTTTGTGGACTGGTGAAAGCAAAATTGTTCTTTTTGAGTCAAGTGGCTATAGACAGTATGTCAGTGGACCCTTAAGCACTGAATTCGAGCCAAAGTACACTGTGAAGACAGTAAAGCATGGTGGTACAAAACTATGATATGAGGATGTTTTTCATACCATGGTGTTACGTCTATTTATCACATACGAGGGATCATGGATCAGTTTAAATATATCAGAATACTTGAGATCATGTTGCCCTATGTCGAAGAAGAAATGTCCTTAAAATGGGTGTTAACATGACAATGACCCAAAACATCTTGGTTACAGACACAAGATTGAGGTAATAGTGACCAGCCCAATCCCCTGACTTCAATCCCATAGAGAACTTGTGGGCTGAAATCTGAAACGTGTTTTTTTGAGGCAAGACCCAAAATTGCAGAAGAACTGTGGAATGTAGTGTAATCATCCTGGACTGGAATACCTGTTCAGAGGTGCCAGAAGTTGGTGGACTCCATGCAACACAGATCTCGGAAACAATTGTTATGCCACTAAATATTAGTTCAGTAATTTAAAGTAAAGTGAAACCTCAAACATTTTCAGTTTATAGATACATTTTTTGAGTTTTTAAAGAAAAATGCTGCACTGCTATTATTTTGAACAGCCTAATATTCATTTTTCTTAACTTTCTGTAAAGGATTAACACAAACTGGCTAAATGTTGTTAATGTTTTGATTTAGAATTAAAAGTGTAGTATTTTCAGTGCATTTGCATTTATGGAAATAAAAGTTATTATAATTTTGTGCTTTATTCACTTTTTTAAAATCACTGCTATTTTTTTTTAACACTACTGTATATACATTTTCTGATGTGATTTAATGCTTTTGAATTTTAGGTTCCCGGTCCTGGCGACACAGCTCCACCCGCAGCACAAGAGGCTGCTGAGCCAAAGACCTCCAGGGTCTCGCAGGTGGAGTTTTATTTCATAATTTAATTAGGTCACCAAAATATTAACTTTATAGATCATTGATTTTTGAATACATTATTGATCCCCGTTATTGAGGGAAATTGCAGAGTTACAGCAGCAACTCACAAACATCACAAGCATCACACAAAACACACCAATGTAGTGCAAAGGAAATACAATTCAATTAAAAACTACGTTATACAGATATGATACTGTATAAAAAATTTATGTACTGTATATAAAGACATAAGACAGTACAAAAAAAACTAAATGAGGAAGCATTAAAGGTGCGGTGTATTAACATTATGGTGCAATTGTGCGCTGTGCAAATAAAACAGTACCATGAGAAATGTTTGCATATCGGTATTTGATATGCACAAGTAATCACTGCAGCTAATGTGCTAATCAACCTAAAATAGTACTGATACGATTTGCCATTATTGTTGCTTTTAGCATAGCCTTTAATTCAGTGCTAACATTATAGCAGTATGATGCTAAAGTAATATGCTATATAGTTTTAATTGCATATTAGTGACCAGTAATATTACTGATTAGCACACTCAGTTCCCTGTTGTTATTAGCTCTCTTACTGTTAATACTAAACAATGGATATGAACCATTTATGACTTGAAGGGAGTTTGGCCTTTAAAAAATGTATGAAAAATTATTGATCCTCATTCTACATTGTTTCCTAAGGCAGTAAATAGTCCAGTGGGACAAAACATCTTGGTAATGTTATTAAAATGTTCGGCATATATATATTTTTTTTTCTTGCACAACAACTGTTTCAGTGGATTTTTAACCCTTCATTGCATTGTATAGCGAATTTGCAACAAATTGAAAAATTGAAAAATCGACACTCTGCCAACATCTATTGATGAGATTGTGTAGCTGTGAGTGTAGCAGAGTCGCTGGCTGACCTACTTTACATCTCACTCATGTATCTGTGCCATATATGGCGTATGAATCGAGAATACGTCCTTTCGTTCTTTCGTTCTGGCTAACGGCTGCGTCCACACTTCAGTGAATTAGGCTGTGAAATAGTAAGAAATTTAGCAAGTAAGCTTTCCAAAAAAATCCTAGGTGAAGCTACAGGTATGTAGTTCTTATCAGTCGCATAACCGCACACAATCGTACGCTGCGTCCTTACGGTTACGTTATTTATTTGTAGCACATTAACAACAACGTGCGGTAAGGTTGGCTCCTCATGCCGAAAAAGGGGAACTCGTCTGATCACCTGGGAGATGGTGCAGATAGCTGCTTTTTTGGACCTCCCAAGCAACAGCAAAGACGAACTGTGTGGTGACGACGATGACTATCTCTGGGCTGCCGACGGAACCAGTAGTGATTTCCACGGAGGAAAAAAAAACATGCGATGAAGGGTTAAAGATATCCAAGTGTGCCAAGCTATGCAAAAATGTACATTGCTACACATTTTGCAAGCATCCCAACCCCTGAAAGTACTACAATTACTCCACCACTAGAGAATAAATAGTGTGAAGGCCTCAGAAAATGGAACAATGTGGAGTTTCTGGCACCTCTACAGAGCATGGCTGTGGAAGTGGCTGTGTGATGCTGGGGACAGACAGGACATGTGACATAATGGTTAAAAGTCTTAAGGATTTAGAAGAATCTAAAAGATTAAGGGTAGGATTGTGTGTGATGGGGATCAACCGTTATACAAGATCTTTTTAGCACAGACACCTGACTGTAAGGGGGATCAAGTTAAGTGTCTGCACAACTAGTAGCTGGAGAAAGTTCTGGTGTTGCTGCATAACGTTGTCTAGTTGTTTGTTTAGCTGACGTGGTTCCATGTAATGCATTCTTTTTTTTGTTTGCTGTTGACAGGAAACCGAAGGACTGGGATCATTACGCTGAGCTCATGTCTGCTAAAGAAAAGGAGTGGATCATCAAGTTGCAGATGATGCAGCTGCAGAGTGAGAACCCACATCAGGATGATTATTATTACCAGGTACTTTGTTTGCATACAGTCTGATCGGGACTGTACAGATGGTTTAAAATCAGTCGTTTTACTTGGTTAAAATTTGAGTATTGAATGTATAGGAGTACTATCGGAGGCTGGAGGCCAAGCTGGCAGAAGAAGAAATGCTGGGTGACCGCTCCAAAAGGGAACCGCCCAAACTCACCACACCATACGTGACCAAAAACGTATCGTACATACCAGGTTTGGATCTGTGCACCACTGGACTCATTGTTTTTGCATATAAAGGCAGATTGACATAGGGATTTGTGTGTGTGGAGTTTATATGGCATATACACTGTCGAGTCACATTATTATGACCACCAGTCAAGGTAATATCCAGAGTAACTGGCTAGACAGGCTGGGAGTGACTCAATAAGGTCCTGGTAGGTTCTCACGGGTATCTGGAGCCATGCTGACTGCAGTGCATCCCACAGCTGCTGGAGGGGGTGTTTGGGAGGATCCATAGATCCAACATGACCATCAAGGTGGTCCCACATATGCTCAATTGGGTTCAAATCTAGGGATTTAGGCAGACAGGGTAGTACTTGGAAGTCTCGGTCATGCTCTTCCAACCAATGTGGAACATTTCTAGCCATGGGACATTGTCTTGCTGGAAGATCCCATCCACCCCAGGGAAGGCAATGGGAAGACGGTCATCATGTATGGGTGCACGTGATCTACAAGGATGGATTCATACCCAGATCAGTTGAAAGTGCCTTCCACACCTTATATACCCAACAAACCAGCTCACGAAACGTAGAAAGTGGTCATAATAATGTGACACAAGTGTAGTTCACCATTACCACGATTGGGGTCATGTCTTAAACCACACACCCTACTCATCATTGTAAGAAGTGTCTTTAATACACTGCTGCATACATGGTAACTGTTTTAATACCCTAGTGGTTCATATCGAGGGGTCGTTGGGGCAGGTTGCCGTTTCTACGTGTTACTCGCCACGCAGAGCCATCGATGCCGTCCACGCTCATACTGTAGAGGTGAGAGACTTCACTCACTCACTTTCTTAACCACTTATCCAATTAGGGTCGTGTGTGGGGGGTGGTGCTGCTGCTGCTGGAGCCTATCCCAGCTTTTCAATGGGGGCAGTGCACACGGTAACACCATGGGTGGGGTGCCAGTCCATCGCAGGGCAGACACACACACATTCACCTATAGGGGGCAATTCAGTGTCTCCAATTAACGTGACTGCATGTTTTTGGACTGTGGGAGGAAAACTGAGCTCCTGAAGGAAACCCACACAGACACGGGGAGAACATGCAAACTCCACACAGAAACGACCCGGACCGCCCCGCCTGGGGATCGAACCAAGGACCTTCTTGCTGTGAGCCACCGTGCTGCCTGAGAGACTTTAGTAAAGAACATTTACAAATTCCTTTCTTTCTGGGTGTCTCTTTTCTGACTTGCTTGTTGGTTTTCTATGAGCAGAAGGACATCAGGCAGCAGAGGCTGGAGGTGCTGAACACCATCGAGAAGGTGGAGAGTTGTTTTATCTGAGCTTTAACTCGGCCGATGTGGATGTTTGTGTACCAACCTTCTCCTGCTCCTTTTTCTCCAGTGCTATATTATTTTGTTGGGAGTTGAGGAAGCCGATAGGACGAAGAATAACGTTTCTGACGATGAGGAGAAGCTAAGACTGAAGAAGAGCGTTCAAAGAGGGGTGGAGAAAATCAGCACGAAACTGCGCAACCCCAACTCATTGTACGATTTATTCAGCTTTTATACGTAGCATTTTACTTATTTGTTATTGCTTATGATTTTTTTCCTCCTGTAGAGATTCTTCAGAGGAGTTTCTACCTTCACTTTTGGTCTCGAAAGGGAAAAAGTTACTCGCCAGGCTCCTGCCGTTCCTGTCCCACGATGCGTCGTTGCACATTCTTCGAGCCATCTCGACGCACCTGCCGGCGCTGATGAACCGAGATGCTGATGAGGTGTAAAATGCGCACGTATTGTGATTAAGAAATCTGGAACTTGTACGTGATTCGTATGCTAAATTTAACTGTGCTTTCTACACAGGCTCTTCCTGTCCTTTACCCGCCTCTCCGATCGGTCGTCGGCACTTTGACCTTCACCCAACTGGTCAGCATTCTCCGGGACTTTACAGTCAACTTGCCTGACTCCAAAGACTCACGCTTAACGCTGGCTTGTCAAAACAAGGTGTTTTAACTTTTATTCTGTTGAATTAAGGTGTAATCTTTAAATTACATGCAAGTTGAGCTATTGGCTGGCTAGGCGTGATGAGATTTGAGATGGTGGGAGGTTGGGGCTGCCTAGTTTTACTTAATGTCTTCATCTGTTCTTCATTTTTAGTTTGGCTTGTCGTTGCTGTACGCATTGCTGTCACAAGGCGAGAGGCTGCTGACCTCCGACTTTCCTATGGAGCCGAGCATCGGTGACTTCGAAACCTGGTACTGCCCTGTGGAAATATCATGTAACCTTAAATTATGAAGGTGCTCGGTCAGCTGGGCGCCATCTAGCGGGCGTAATTGGCAGTGCCTGCAGGGAGGGATGACCGGACTATGTAGGTGGGGTCTTCAAACGTTGTGTAAGGACCCTGATTGGCAGATAGAGAGGCGCCTGTGCAGAATGCATGGGTGAAAAAGGGTTCTGCTAAGGGCTGCGCTCGGGTTGGAGGAGGCGTGAGCAGCGATCTACCCACCTCAACTGCAATCAGGGATCCACCAGCAGCGGAAGACAAACTGACTACGATAAAATGCAGAAATAAAATAGGAATTATGATGGTGCTTTCATAATCCTAGTGAAATTACCAAATACTTTCTCTCGTTATGTTATGAACTTTATTTTTAAAGTCACATATCGATGTTAGATTTAACCTTTTGCATCGTTTTCTCTAAGGACGGACACGGTGTTCAACGTGGCCAGGCAGCTTTCCCGTTCATCCCTCGTTGAGCCGCTGTTTTTGCCCCCGAATCTGCTTACTCTGTTTTGTCGCTATTTAGACAAACGCACTGTCCAGCAGCTCAAGAACAACATGGAGTAAGTATGAGTCTTCTGTCCCTGGCTTTTACCTCCTTTATATCTGAGTAAAAGTTGCTCCTTTGGATTATTGGATGATACATACACATGCATGTGCATACATACAGTATATGGACACAGCTGTGTTAAATGTGCTATAAATATTAATAAAACAGCAGCAATAACTATTATTGACTGACTGTTGGAAATGAATCCTAACTCTTCTTTCTTCTGCAGATCTTCCACAGGTTATCTGGCTGTCGGATCCTGAAAGGGATTGACCGACCCCTCGTTTTCTTTTCCTCTTTAATTTGTTTAGTTTTATTCTTTAGTCAGTTCCTCTGTATATGTACAGAAACCCCCTCACACTCCTGGACTCGATACTGCTTGGTCATCTTCAGAGTTGCCAGCAGATGGTGATGCTCGGTTGGGTGTGTCCGTTTGACCACAACTACCACACATACGTAAATGCTCAGAGTGAAGGGGAATAATATTAATGTTGATTTATGTTTCACAAAAAGGCTCTTTGGGTTATTTAATGAAGAAGGAAAAAAATGAGCAATGAGCCATTTTGTTTGTTTCTTCAAAAAAAAAAGAAGCATTTCTACACGTATGTTTTTGTCGTGAATCCTTCCAGCACTGAATATTTTTATTTATCGTCTTTATTTCATCACGTGATAAGTGATGGTCACTATTGTACAGCATTGCAAAATGAAAACAAAAAAATAATAAATGCAATTCCAAAAATGTACCTCTAGTCTTAGGTAGTTATTTAATCTATACAAGGTTACAAGAAAGTCTGGGAACACTGGAATTATTATTTCTGCATAGATTACACAAAATCGACAAATTGTGCGTAACGTTCTTTTTACATTTCCATTTTATGTTTTATTCAAAGCGTCTTGCAGTACTGTATACAATCTGAGCAACTGAGGGCTAAGGGTCTTGCTCAAGGGCCCAACAGTAACGACCTGGCAGTGGTGGAGTTTGAACCAGAGACCTTTCGATTACTAGTCCAGTAACTTAACCACTAGGCTACAACTGCCCCTATTTTATGTCCACTTAACATGTGGTTTACTTATTTACAAATTTACCTCTGGTTTTTTAAATAACCCGTGAAACCACTAAGCAGCAGTATTAAACAGCAGCGTATTAAGCAGCGGTAAAAACACACGCTGTTCACCAGAGCTGAGATCTCGAATACATCGTATCGAATCTCAGCTCTGCCTGCCGGCTGAGGCTGAGTGGGCCACATGAACAACGATTGGCCTGCTGTTCAGATAGGGGCGGGATTAAGCCGGATGGGGATTCTCTCTCGGACTAGTGCGATTATGACCTCTGCTGACTGGTTGGTGGTGCCTGCACGGAGATGGGAAAGGAGTGCGGTAGAGGGTGTGGCTCTCCGTACACGACGCTGTGCTGCACTGCACTCCTCAGGTGTAGGTAATAAGATGTTCGATTGCTGTGCATATGTCGGAGGGGACGTGGAGCAGCTTAGTCCTCCCCAATCAGGAGCAGGGACCAGCATTAGTGAGAGGATGATTGACTGGTAGAAATTGGATGCGCTAAAGTGGGAGAAAAAGGGAAAAAAAAAAAAAAAAAAGGTTTTGGGTTCGGTTCCCCAGGTGGAGCGGTCCGGGTCCCTTCTGTGTGGAGTTTGCATGTTCTCCCCATATCTGCGTGGGTTTCCTCCGGGAGCTCCGATTTCCTTCCACAGTCCAAAGACAGGCAGGTGAGGTGAATTGGAGATACAAAAAAAAAAAACCTTGAACTGATGAACCTTGTGCTGCTGATGCCAGTTCTCAAGCAGCTTCCAAGTATTCATCAGTTAAGGGTGGACCCATATTTAGACTTTTTGTTCATGTAGGAAAAGCCTGATTCACACAAGTAGGTCGATCCAAAAAAATGCTGTCTCGTGGCACATTTTTTTCATGTTTGGATATTTTTCCTCAACCAGCAAGTGCCAAAATTGTCCAGCAGAGGTGCATAACTTCATATGAATGTCAGATTGGGGGGTTAAAGCTTCTCTCTCAGCTTCTTCCACGTATGAATGAAACAGCGTCTCTGTTTGTGAAGATGAGTGCACAATCGAGAATAAAGAAACCAAAAACGCTTCAATTCAGGTAAGATCACTGCAATGTAGGTTACAAAAGGAAAAATGCAAAAAGTGGCACAAACTGGCTACTGATGAATAAAAACTTTCTAGATTAGAGGTGCTTTAAGTGGGCTGAGGTGTAGCTATGCTAACAAACTGCGAATTAAAGAAACCGTGGCCACATTTCATGTCAATTGACCTGTTTGAATGAGATCAACGTATTGGACACCCCTGTCCTAATAAGTAAATAATATTTCTGCTAAATGGTGAAAGAACTGAAATGTTCCAGCACTGAACAAAAAGCTTGACATGTAACATGAGGTCTGGATGCTCAATGCAGTGATGTTGGAACATTTGTAGGTGGTCCTGTAAGCTTCAAACATTCAACATTGTTTTTGGAAGGTGTTGGTCTCCTGGTGGACACACCAGACATTTAGCATTGTCTAGTAGTTCCAAAGCATTCACAAGTGTCTTCTTCTTGCATTTATGGTCACCACCTTGGCAGCTTGTTCTGACTGACAAATGATCTTTATAAGATGGTGTCTAGCTGCAGTCTAAACATCTGCGTCATGGTAAAGCATTTCGGAGAAAAATCCACAAGTGTCTAAACTATACATCTGTGACCACATGTTGGGTTTTTTGGCACATAAATCTGGGTGTAATTGTTATTTATATATATATATATATACACACAGTATATACACACAGTATATACACCAATCAGGAATATCATCATGACCACCTCCTTGTTTCTACACTCGCTGTCCACTTTATCAGCTCCACTTACCATATAGAAGCACTTTGTAGTTCTACAATTACTTACTGTAGCCCATCTGTTTCTCTGTATACCTTTTTAACCTGCTTGCACCCTGTTCTTTAATGGTCAGGACCCCCACAGGACCACCACAGAGCAGGTATTATTTAGGTGGTGGATCATTCTCAGCACTGCAGTGACACTGACATGGTGGTGGTGTGTTAGTGTGTGTTGTGCTGGTATGAGTGGATCAGACACAGCAGCGCTGCTGGAGTTTTTAAATACTGTGTCCACTCTAGTAGACACTCCTACCTAGTTGGTCCACCTTGTTGATGTAAAGTCAGAGACGATCGCTCATCTATTGCTGCTGTTTGAGTTGGTCATCTTCTAGACTTTCATCAGTGGTCACAGGACGCTGCCCACGGGGCACTGTTGGCTGGATATTTTTGGTTGGTGGACTATTCTCAGTCCAGCAGAGACGGTGAGGTGTTTTAAACCTCCAGCAGCGCTGCTGTGTCTGATCCACTCATGTCAGTGTCACTGCAGTGCTGAGAATGATCCACCACCTAAATAATACCTGCTCTGTGGTGGTGCTGTGGGGGTCCTGACCATTGAAGAACAGAATGAAAGGAGCTAACAAAGCATGTAGAGAAACAGATGGACTACAGTCAGTAATTGTAGAACTACAAAGTGCTTCTATATGGTAAGTGGAGCTGATAAAATGGACAGTGAGTGTAGAAACAAGGAGGTGGTTTTAATGTTATGGCTCAGTTCATTTCAATCTGAGGTTTGCTAAATACATCCAGATGCCGTGTGATGATTATTTTAGTGGCATTATTATAAAGTTCTTTATAAACAAGTCCAGGCTCTGATTTTTATGGTTGATTGGTCCATTGTTTGTTTGAACATTTAGATAGAAAGGTAGCTCAACCAATGCATGCTGATAAGCAATCTATAAATACCACATCCACCTTCCCACTGTCCACTCGCATTCTTTCATTCAACCATTATGCTCTACTTCATTGAGACTGGGATTTTTATGAAGTTGTTTTGTCTCTGCGCTTCACCGGACGATGTTTATAACCTGTACAGTTGGCAGACAGAACCAATATTGTCCTCACGTCTCCTGAAATGAGCGAGGAGGCGCTGGAGAGGACTTAAAAGAGACTGAGACCTTGTTATGCCTGGAATGTTTGAATAGAAGGGGGCTGTGAGTTTGGAAGGTGGTGATGATTGGATACTAGAAAACCTGAAGCCAAGTCTGTGTTTTGATGGTACACGTTAAGTGATAGACTGTAAACATGTTCCACTATTTAATTCTACCTAAACTTTTATAGTGGACACTGCCAACATGTTTTTATATGTGTGTCCTTTCACAAAACTGGTTCCATTCCAAAAGCAATATGAGGACATGTATTTTCTTAGTCTTTCATCTCTGCTAAAATAATGAAATGTGCTACCAAAGAGGGAGGTTACTCAGCTCCTTTTGGTTTAGGTTTGTTTGGGATGTACTGGAACCCTGATTGTGAGCCAGGCCTACTGATTGTGATGGTCCAACATTGTTGCCTTACCAATGACCGAATTTCCATAGATGCCCTCTAAAGCCTAAAAACCTGAAAGCCTTCTCAGAGGAGTGTCTGCCTCCCAAAAGTGTGGGAATTTGTGCCCATTAAGTCCCCAATCTTAAATAAGTAGGCCTGGCTGGCATTTGATGTCCCACTTTATTCCAAAGGATGTTCAGTGTGGATGAGTTGGAGCTTTGGGCGTGCCACTGAACTTCCTCTACGTCAAACTAAGTCTTTATGGACCTTGCGCTGTATAAAGTGTGTCGTCACTATGACGCCGGTGAAAATACTTCTCGGTGAACCTACGCTGGTTCCTTGGCACCGTTTGCAAGGGGCTGAATGAAGGGAAAGCGGAAGAGGAAGAACTTCACATGGTGGTGGAAAGTGAAGAAGAAAGACTTCACTCTTCCCGACTTTTCTTCTCAGTCCTTCCCTCTTCGATTACTCCTCGTTCCACCAGAATGATGGACGGCTTCCAGGAACTAGCTGCAGGATCCTCCGTTCTAAGTGTACAGTTGTTCATATTTACCTCTAATAATGTTAATTGGGAACATCTGATCATGACCAGTTCCAAATGGAATAGTTGCAAGAGAAAAAAAAATAGCACTTTATCAAAGTTTCATAAAAAGGAAACATGTATTGTTAAATGTGATCAGGGAACCATCAAAAACAGTTCTTCCAGACAATTTTACCTTCAGTATGGCAGGACGCTTTAGGTTTTTCTTTCACACATTGGTGAGAGACCAGAGTTTGATGTAGTTATAATTAGGGCCCTACTAAATTCATGTGCTTAATTTCACGGACCTCATTTTTCAAATATCACGGAGTTCACGGATTTAAAAATAAAAAAAGAGCCACATTTCATGACGGTCATTAAATTACACTTATAAACTGAATGATAGAATAAATGGAAGCTACAATGCACAGCACAGCTCCCTTAATAAATGAATGTAAACCTAGAACCAGCGACAATGTTCTGTCTCAAATATGATAATTTTTTGCTTTTTCACAGTTCAACATTGACATTTTGACTAAGCGATTGCTGACTGAATTGCCGTAGGATTGCTAGGACGCCTCATAGAGCAAATTAACCAGTAAACGTGAAGCACTTGAATTGCACAATAAATCGCTAAACACAAACCTTAAAATTTGAATTTCACGTGATTTTTTACGGATGGAAAAGTTAAGGACTCTCTGAGCACTCCACAATGCTTCATTCAGTCTGTTTTGGATGCTTTGTGTTTTGTCAATTTTAACAGAAGAAGCATTTAAATTATGTACTTGAAATTTTACTTGTGTTCCCTCTAAAAACAGTTTCTCAAACTGGCGGCCCTTTCACCAGTTTAGCTGCGTCACAAATTGTTCAACAACATACGTTTGAAATGTTCTTCAAAAATTCCAACTTGGTCACCAAGCTGGTCACTTTTTCCTGACATTCATTATTTATATCCCCAGTATCCTCACACTTTCTTACATTACACACACACACACACATGTACACTGATCAGCCATAACATTAAAACCACCTCCTTGTTTCTACACTCACTGTCCATTTTATCAGCTCCACTTACCATATAGAAGCACTTTGTAGTTCTACAATTACTGACTGTAGTCCATCTGTTTCTCTGCATGCTTTGTTAACCCCCTTTCACCCTGTTCTTCAATGGTCAGGACCCCCACAGGACCACCACAGAGCAGGTATTATTTAGGTGGTGGATCATTCTCAGCACTGCAGTGACACTGACATGGTGGTGGTGTGTTCGTGTGTGTTGTGCTGGTATGAGTGGATCAGACACAGCAGCGCTGCTGGAGTTTTTAAACACCTCACCGTCACTGCTGGACTGAGAATAGTCCACCAACCAAAATCATCCAGCCAACCATCCTGCGACCACTGATGAAGGTCTAGAAGATGATCAACTCAAACAGCAGCAATAGATGAGCGATCGTCTCTGACTTTACATCTACAAGGTGGACCAACTAGGTAGGAGTGTCTAATAGAGTGGACAGTGAGTGGACACGGTATTTAAAAACTCCAGCAGCGCTGCTGTGTCTGATCCACTCATACCAGCACAACACACACTAACACACCACCACCATGTCAGTGTCACTGCAGTGCTGAGAATGATCCACCACCCAAATAATACCTGCTCTGTGGTGGTCCTGACCATTAAAGAACAGGGTAAAAGCAGTCTAAAACAGTATGCAGAGAACCAGATGGACTACAGTCAGTAATTGTAAAACTACAAAGTGCTTCTAAATGGTTAGTGGAGCTGATAAAATGGACAGTGAGTGTAGAAACAAGGAGGTGGCTTTAATGTTATCGCTGATCAGTGTCCAAAGCTTGTTAATCCAGGGATCTTTATGGACCTTTACTCAGTCCTGCAGGAATAAATAATCTGATGAACAAATTAAAAACTTTTTAGCTGGATAAGTTCTGAAGTCTGCTGGTGATTGGAGCTGGTTTAGAGAAGAAGTTCCCACATCTGCTGAGGACTTGTTGTCTAATGTTCCATCATTTAATCAGATAAAATTTGATTGACTTTCATCAGGTACGTCCAAACTTTTGACTGCAGATGTACTGTTTTTTAATATATATATACTGGTATTGCATCATAGGGAGTATCGTAGTCAAAGGGCAAATGCTGACCTCTCCCTGACCCCTCTTTACCTTGATGGTTTGGGTGCAGGATGTGAAATGCCAGTCCAAAGTGAGAGCTCTTAAGTTGGTCCTTTTTTCTTTTTTTGTGTCACTGTTCCTCGTTTCCTCTATTCGGTTGAGGGAAACTCGCTCTTTGGTGTGGCCCAAAGTATGTGGACACTTAACCATGTTCAAAAATCATCAGCATTAATATGAATTTGCCCCCCTTTGCTTTGGTATCATCCTCTTCCGGGAGGCCTTTTCACAAGATTTTGATTTTGTTGTGTATCTGTGGACAGACCTGGCTCACGAATTATGTTCCAATTCATCCCTAGGATCTTAAGAGTTAGGTTCAGTGCTCTCTGATCTTGCATTGGTTCAATTCCTGGGCCAGTGCACTGCTTCTGTAGGACAGGGGTAGCCTGGTGGGTAGAACTGGATGTTTAAATGCCTCTGCTATGCAGCCACTGTTGGGCCCTTAATGCTGTCTGCTCCAGAGGTGCCATACAATGACTGACCGTGCACTCTGACCCCCAGCTTCCAATCAAGCTGAGATATGCGGAAAAAGAAAGTTGTTCTTATTTTTCATTATTCTTAAGTACGTTGCTTTGTGCACAGGGGTAGAGTCATGTTGAAAAATAAGGGCCCTTCCCCAAACTGATTTAATGCTGTTATTTATATTGTTAGCAGTAGATGTGGCTTTTTTACTGTCTTGCTGTTGTCTAAACCAGTCTGTATTTGTACCATATGTGCCCATTAAATCCATTAGAGTGTAAGTGATAGATGCTGGTGTTGACCGAGCGTCCACATGTGGGTCATTAGGTTTTAACTAATGAGTAATTTGAACCCCACTGTAGGTTAGACCCTCTGAGTAGAGCTCCAAAGTACTGAAAGAGCATTACGAGGGGTGTCCACATACTTGGCTTGCTAACAAATGTGCATACACATAATTATATATAATATAATAATTGCTCACTGGAAGGTTTTAAGTTGGTGGTCGAAAGGAGGTCCCTTAACAAGATTCTACTACCTACCAACCAACCAACCAACCAACCAACCTACAAACCATCCTACAAACCAAAGCTTCAGGTTTATGGGAAGGACATGACCTGTTTTAGTATGGCTGTATCCATAAAATCTTGATGAGTTTGGTGCATTTGGAATGAACACTGATTGTGATAAGTGCCTGAACTTATCAATGGGCACAAATTCCCACTGATACACTCCAAAATCTTGTGGAATAACTCTATTTAACTGTAGGAATGGTCAGTTTTGGCAAAACAGCGTTAAAAAGTTTCAAAATCTCTGAAAAATCTGTACTAAAAATTCAACACACTGAAACATTTGTGATGGTAGTAGTTTCTTTCAGGATGATAGTGCCCTTATCTACAGAACATCATGGTTTACTTTGATGAAAGCTTTGATGAAGATAAAACTTACATAAATGCGGAACATCTGTGGGAGATTTCTGGAGTGATGCTTTGGACAATGTACTTCATCACTCTCTCAGTATTTAAATTTCAAAAACATGCAGAAGGTGGATTTTCTGCTCTAAATTACTCCTAGGTCAGAGTAATGCTTATATCTCCCCCCCTTTTAGTCAACATCCTCAGTTTGACACGTGTGTGTGAAAGCGTGAGAGTAAAACGTTAGTGTAGAGGAGGAGTTCAGAAACTCTACAGAAGTATATATAAACGACTCTCCTCTGTCTCTGCCGTCTCTTTTCTTTTGGCACCATGCTGGGACGGGCGCTTCTCAGGACTGTGCTGCTGTTGTGGCTGGCACGACACACTCTTCAGGGGGGTACAGGTATGTACAACAGGCACACAAACTCGCTCTGAATGTCTTGAAGATGTTTTATGTTTTGAGACCAAACTCATCTGTGAAATCTGGTTGTACAGGGTGATATTATTATTATTTTCTTAACTATAGTCCTAGACCAAATTTAATCTTAATGCTCCAGTGTGTAACGTTTAAAGTGTAAGATTAAATTATGATCCTGAGGTTCTGGACTGGAGTAGTCTGTAGTTCTGTCTAGTCTGCATCTGAAAATTTCTGTGCTCTGCATTTCAGAACTAAGTTTTCATGTCCATATTTAGATTCCTTGAAGTTTTAGATCAGTTTGAGGCTTAATCTTAGTCTATAAAATGAATGATTTAAGGGCTACAATAAGGAACAGATCAGATTTCTTCTTCTATATCTAAATATGTCCATGTTCTTGGAAATGACGTTTTGGATTGGGAAAAATTAAATGGAAGTTAAAATTAGAACAAATAATCTTTCATTTCTAAGCAGTTTTAAACTCTATAAAATGACTTTTTATCTAATAATGAAAAGAGTAATGAAATGTTTGCTATGGAAGCACTTCTGTAAGTTGCTCTGGATAAGAGCGTCTGTCAAATGCTGTAAATGTAATAATCAATTTGAGAGTCCAACTCTTAAAATATCTTATTGAACAGAAAGGGACAGTGGTAGCTCAGCGGTTAAGGTACTGGACTAGTTATCATGAGGTTGCCATTGTTGGGCCCCTGAGCAGGACCCTTAACCCTCAATTGCTCGAGTCGTTTTGGATAAAAGCATCTGCTAAATGCCACAAATGTAAATGCTTATCCACCTGAGCATTTTTAAACTTTCAGAAGTTTTAGATCAGCTTTAGTCTCAACCATTTGTCTTGGAGACCATTTCTAGTTCCTAAAATCTAA
Organism: Trichomycterus rosablanca; assembly: GCF_030014385.1. Taxonomy (NCBI): domain Eukaryota; kingdom Metazoa; phylum Chordata; class Actinopteri; order Siluriformes; family Trichomycteridae; genus Trichomycterus; species Trichomycterus rosablanca. Next base: position 36,391,767 of record NC_085997.1, on the reverse strand, counting down.
ATATTAGCCTGTTCATGTACTGGGCTGAAATGATGTCTATAGTGTTAAGACTCCTTATTAAGTCCTACATCTGCTTTAGGCTTAAATCTTACCCTGAAGTGAATCGGTTTAGGTCAGATCAGTTAAAAATGTACCAGTCTAAAGTACTGCGGACTTACATTATGGTCCAATAATTGGACAGAAAAGTTTATCCACCTGTCTGTCTCTCAGGATTCCACTTTTAAAAGTTTTAGACCAGCTTTAGTCATTACCATTTCTAGTTCCAAAAATCTAAATATTAGTCTGTTCATGTATCAGGTTGAAATTATGTCTATAGTCCTAAGACTCGTTATTAAGTCCTACACCTGCTTTATTTAGGATTAAATCTTGCATTGGTTTAGGTCAGATCAGTTGAAAATGTACCACTCTGAAGTACTGCTTTAATTTTTACTGTCTTTAAATAAAAGATGTACTTTGGAAAACACATTATGGTCCAATAACTACATTAAAATAAAAATAAACAACATTTGTTCTGCAAACGTCCAGTCTTCAGTTTTTGTCCTGGAAGCTATTTTTATGTTCAGGACGTACCAGATTGAAATCTACCCATCAGAACATCCAACAGCCTGCTTTACATCCTGACTAAGCTTAATCTTGGTCTCATAACTCACAACATATATTAGACTCTGTTGGATGAAAATCATCTTCACCTGAATAGCCTTCAGTTCTCTTCAACTCAAGACTTTGCTCCAACTTCCAGTGTTCAATTTTCTCTCTCAAATCATTAGACCAGTCCAAGATTTCATGTTTGTCTCTATTTCCACTTTAGTCTATTTATTGATACTGATTATTTGTACCAAAGCTTCTGCCAGCTAAATTGCTGCCTGATTGAATAGGATAGTTAACTGGACAGAAAGGTTTATCCACCTGTCCATCTTTCAGGATTCTTAAAGTTTCAAAAGTTTTAGACCAGCTTTAATCTCAACCATTTCTAGTTCCAAAAATCTTAATATTAGCCTGTCCATGTATCAGGTTGAAATAATGTCTATGGTCTTATGACTCTGTATTAAGTCCTACACCTGCTTTAGGCTTAACTCTTGCCTTGAAGTAGATCTGTTTGAATTAGATCAGTTGAAAATGTACCAGTCTGAAGTACTGCTGATGGTTTAGGACTTACATTATGGTCCAATAACTAAATAAAAATAAAAATAAACATTTGTTCTGCACTATTGGACGTCCAGTCATTAGTTTTTGTCCTGGAAGCTGTTTTTATGTTCAGGACGTACCAGATGGAAATCTAACCATAGAAATGACTGTCCAGAACATACAACAGCCTGCTTTACATCCTGACCAACTTTAAGCTTAATCTTGATCTCATAACTGGATCTTTGTTTTAAAATCAACATATATTAGACTCTGTTGGATGAAAATCATCTTCACCTGAATAGCCTTTAGTTCTCTTCAACTACAGCTATGCGCCAACTTCCATGTGTTCATTTTTCTCCCAAATCATTAGACCAGTCCAAGATTTCATGTTTGTCTGTATTTTCACTTTGGTCCAAATAATCAATATCAATAAATAGACTAATATTCCTGCCAGCTAAATTGCTGCCTGAATAGAATAGTTAACTGGACAGAAAGGTTTATCCACCTGTCCTTAAAGTTTTAAGGATTCTTAAAGTTTCAAAAGTTTAAGACCAACTTTAATCTCAACCATTTCTAGTTCCAAAAATATAAATATTAGCTTGTTCATGTACTGGGGTGAAATGATGTCTATGGTCTTAAGACTCCTTATTAAGTCCTTCACCTGCTTTATTTAGGATTAAATCTTACCTTGAGGTAAATCGGTTTAGGTCAGATCAGTTGAAAATGTATCAGTCTGAAGTACTGCTGATGGTTTAGGACTTAAACTTGGAAAACACATTATGGTCCAGTAATCACATTAACATTTGTTCTGCACTATTGGACTTCCAGTCTTTAGTTTTTGTCCTGGAAGCTGTTATGTTTAGGATGTCCCAGATGGAAATCTAACCATAGAAATGACTGTCCAGAACATACAATAACCTGCTTTACATCTGGACCAACTTTAAGCTTAATCTTGGTCTCATAACTGGATCTTTGTTTTAAAATCAACATATATTAGACTCTGTTGGATGAAAATCATCTTCACCTAAATAGCCTTCAGTTCTCTTCAACTCAAGACTTCAACTAATTTTCTCTCCCAAATCATTAGACCAGTCCAAGCCTTAATTTTTTTCCACTTTGGTCCAAATAATCAATAACAATAAATAGACAAAAATTTCTGCCAGCTAGATTGCTGCCTGATTGAATAGGATTGGAGTAAACTGGAAAACTCCTTTAAATTAAGATCATCCTGCCAGCACTTTACCTTTCCTAAGCATAATCCTCATGTAGGAAACCAGTCTACGGTCCAAATACTTAAACATTGAGTTAACAGAGAAGTCTTTCCACATCCAATGTGTCCGTTGTCCATGTTTCAGGATTTTTGCTTTGACATCCAAATTGTAATGTGGGTTTGTGAAACAAGCCTTTCTTCCATGTGAGGGTTTCCCAGCATCTGTCCAAATCTGACATCCAGCTGTGAGAAGGACTTTTTACTGCTTGTACACAGTCGCTCCATTGATGCTTCTTTCCTTCGTTCACTAAAACCTCTTTCTTCATTTCCACAGTGTGAGATATTTGGGCAGAAGCCCACGACTGGGCAGCAGGTTCATCTGCCACATATTAGAACTTAAAATAATTACAGTCAGTAATGATCCTGGATTGGAAGTTTTAAACAGAAGTATTCTGAGGAGCAAGTTTTAACTTGACATGATAAAAAACAAAACGTTTCTTTAATAAAATGGGCTACTGTTATAGGATTTATAGCATTCCATATATATATATATATATATATATACTGTATATATATATATATATATATATATATTCTATATCTAGATCATTCTCAGCACTGCAGTGACACTGACATGGTGGTGGTGTGTTAGTGTGTTGTGCTGGTATGAGCACCGTGTCCACTCACTGTCCACTCTATTAGACACTCCTACCTAGTTGGTCCACCTTGTAGATTTAAAGTCAGAGACGATCGCTCATCTATTGCTGCTGTTTGAGTTGCTCGTCTTCTAGACCTTCATCAGTGGTCACAGGACGCTGCCCACGGGGCGCTGTTGGCTGGATATTTTTGGTTGGTGGACTATTCTCAGTCCAGCAGTGACAGTGAGGTGTTTAAAACCTCCAGCAGCGCTGCTGTGTCTGATCCACTCATACCAGCACAACACACACTAACACACCACCACCACCATGTCAGTGTCACTGCAGTGCTGAGAATAATCCACCACCTAAATAATACCTGCTCTGTGGTGGTCCTGTGGGGGTCCTGACCATTGAAGGACAGGGTGAAAGGGGACTAACAAAGCATGCAGAGAAACAGATTGACTACAGTCAGTAATTGTAGAACTACAAAGTGCTTCTATATGGTAAGTGGCGCTGATAAAATGGACAGTGAGTGTAGAAACAAGGAGGTGGTTTAATGTCATGGCTGATCACTGGGTGTAATGCAGTAACACACCCCAGACAGGATGCCAATCCAGGACCCAGGGCTTCAGCCATCCCTCCCTCAGACACAGACAATCATATCTCCATGTAGACACCTGAAAGACCGACATCACTGCTGGGTATTCGAACCCTTGATCCCAGTGATACTGGGCTAGCATAACTGACCACTGCAAATCCCTGAGCAGAGCGTAGCTGCAAATTCATGCACAAAATCTGTTTATTTTAGTAATTTGTTGGATTTAACCTACTGAAAAAAGACAGAATATAGAATAATAAATGTGCCATAACATTTGTTTCTTCACTTTAAATGATGTGTTCAGTTTGCACACACACACACACACACACACACACACACACACACAAACACACACACACACACACACACACACACACACACACACGATTCAGTGGTACCAGGAGTTTATTTCTTGATCTGTCAGTGTCGTAATAATTGATGTTCATCATATTGAAAAATCTTTTGTTTTACTTCAGGTTACCAACCTCAGAATGGCGGCTTGGGTCAAATGCTAATGCCATCCAAAGGTAACACCAATCTACTTCAAACACAATTAATCTCTCACTAACACAATAAATGAGTAAATGCTCATTTGTATTAAGATGTTATTAAAGTTTATAAGATTTAAATTTGTATTGTTGTTGTATCAGGTTTTGGTCTCGGGCAGCAGAGTGCAAATGCTTACCAACCCAATGCTAAAGGACCAGGTGAGAGGGCAGAAAAGATCATTTCTGAGAATCTTACAATTATTAAGTATTTAAAAATCTGTTCTCACTAAACTTTACAAGTATTTTGTCATAACTAGCCAATTGAAATTTGCTTCCTCTGGTTCCAGGTTATGGTGCACCTCCAGCTGCTGTGAAGGGAAACGGAGGTAAAATTAGAAAAAAGGATTTTCATTGTTGTTTCCTGGATCTTGTTTGGTTCAGGTCACTCATGACATACATTTATAAAACAAAATGTATTTATTTGCAGGTTATGGTGCACCGCCAGCTGCTGTTAAAGGAAATGGAGGTAAAAATATAGTTTAAACCTCTTAACTTAACTGAACTGACCCATAAAGAAGAAGAACCTTTATTGTCATTATACTTGAATACAACGAAATTTAGTTAGACACTCTCCGAAAGATAAAAAGAAGAAGCAAAGTATTTACATAAGCATATGGTTATTTAAAAAGAGGCAAACATATTTACATAAGCATATGGATATTTACACAATAACCAGTACAATCTAAAGTATGGATTTCAAGATAAATAATATAATAAAATATGGGTAAATATGAATATGTAAAGTGACTGTGCTGTGTGGAGATACCAGTTCAGTTTCAGAAATGATTTATGTTGAGTGAGAGAATGGTTGTTTGAAGATGTGCAAATACGCAATGTTCAAGTTCACAGTCTATGAGGTGTTGGAGGGGTGATGGAGGTCACAGCTCTTGGAAAAAAGCTGTTTCTCAGCTGTTTCTTAAACAAACCAGTTTTATATTTTTGTAATTCCATTGTACAGCTTCCGGACCTGCACAGGCTGCAGCAAACGGACAGGGAGCCAAACCCAACGCTAAATCCATACTGTATTATTACAGCTGGCTAAGGGACATATGACCAAACGTTAGGAGCACTGTATTGTTTGTGTATTTTTGTATGTATAAAAGATAAAACCTACAATAAATGTATAAAGGATGTATAAATCTGTAGTAGATTTTTTGATAATTAAGTATGTGTTTGTTACCAAGACCAAGTTTATGGTACTGGACCAGTAATCAGAAGGTCGCTGGTTCAAGCCCCACCACTGCCAGGTTGCCACAGTTGGGCACTTGAGCAAGGCCCTTAATCCTCAACTGCTTTGATCAGCGGTCCCCAACCTTTTTTGCACCAGGGACCGGTTTCATATAAGATATAATTTCACGGACCGGCGGGGTGGGAGTATTTAAAATACAATAACAATACTACTCAAAAATGAGCTTTTTTCGCTGCAACGAGACACTGCTCCCATCTAGGGGTGATAGGAGACAATAACACCCGAAATGTGTTGGAAATTGAAGCAGTGTTTTCATTGCTGTTATAGCGATTTATAGATTTGGGGGCCTGGTAACAAATTACCCACAGACCGGTACCGGTCCACGGGCCGGTGGTTGGGGACCACTGGCTTAGATTGTATTCTGTCACAACTGTAATTCGCTTTGGATAAAAGCGTCAGCTAAATGCTGAAAATGTAAATATACAAGTGTATGTAAACTCAGCTCAGTTAAACTCTCAACTCATACTAAATGTTCTTCTATCTTCAGGCTACGGTTCACCTCAAGCTGCCTATAAAGGAAATGGAGGTAAAACCATCTGAAGTTAACTATAAAAGCTAAAGTTCTGAAGTTAACTAGCCTTAGCAAAACAAATCAGTTTTGCCTGTAAGTGCACCTCTAATTTAATCTGTTTTTTGGGTTATGTAACAGGTTATGGATCTGTACCTGCTCTAGCTAATGGACAGGGAGCCAAACCCAACGGTAAATTTAAACTTTGTCTTAATGTAAGAAACACTGAGAAATTCCTTATACAGCAGTACCTTGAAACTCAACGTCAGTTGGTTCTGGGAGTGGCGTCGAGTTTAAAAGACGTTGAGTTTCAAGGTATTTTTTCCCATAAGGATGTTTGGGAAACCTGTTAATATGTTCCATGATGCAGATATTGAATAATGCAGAATAATGATGTAGAATAATGAGGTTGTTTTTGACACTTATACACTGAAAATAACACAAATATAATATAAAAACACTGAATTAAAAACAGTTAAATACAATTAAAAACAATTAAATAGAATAAAAGCTGCACTTTAGCTTTACTTCTTTATTGTTTCCTTATGCTTCATAATCGTGGAGATGCTTGATTTTGGAATATTGTATTCTGTTCAGTACTGGCGCATTCACGTAAAAAGTGACACATTAGCTTTTGTGCTTCTTTTTAACCATAAACGTTTTAGACTCTCAAAAAAGTTGATTCTGATTCTCACAGTTTCTCAGAAGCTCGAGCTGTAACATTAGTTTAAAAGTGAAACAGGAAGGAAAATCCAGATAAACACAGATACATGTGGAGCTGTAACACTGGATCTGATGGTTATTCCACACAAATGCAGATTCGTCTCATATTCACACTTTGATAATGCTTTACTGCACTGCTCAAGCCAAGCGCTGAACAAAGCGGCTGGTTACTGTTAATATGAAATTAAAAAAAAAAAAATTTAAGAACCTGAACACATTGAGTTTAAGGGAACAAATTTCTCGACGAAGTTGAAGTAGGCGAAGTAGGCGCTGAGTTTCAAGGATTTTGAGTTTAGGGGACGTTGAGTTACAAGATACCGCTGTATAAGTAAATGTTTGTCTCTTTTCAGGTTATGGTTTACCTCAAGCTGCCTATAAAGGAAATGGAGGTAACTAGAGTTTTTTGTTGTTACGATGTTGTTTTCGCCTGTATTTGCACCTCTGTAATTGTTGGTAATTTTATTTAACAGGTTACAGACCTGAACAGGCTGCAGCGAACGGACAGGGAGCCAAACCCAACGGTAAATTTACACTGTAGTGTAATTACTTCTGGCTATGGGATGCATGAACTGCACTGTATGGATATTTTAGCCATATTGTCAGAAAACCCCCCAACAAATGTAACTAAACAACATGTTTATGTAAACTTAGTAAGACCTCGACTGATGAACCTGCCTCAGTTGCATATTTTTTGGGTTATGTAACAGGTTATGGATCTGTGGGAGCAAAACCCAACGGTAAATTCATACTTTGTCTTTCTTTAAGAAACACTGAGAAATTCCTTATATAAGTACAGGTAAACGTTTGTCTCTCTTCAGGTTATGGTTTACCTCAAGCTGCCTATAAAGGAAATGGAGGTTACAGACCTGAACAGGCTGCAGCAAATGGACAGGGAGCAAAACCCAACGGTACATTCATACTTTGTTTTACTGTAAGAAACACTGAGAAATTCCTTATATAAGTACAGGGCAGTTGTAGCCTAGTGGTTAAGGTAATGGAATAGTAATCAAAAAGTTGCTGGTTCAAGCCTCACCACTGCCAGGTTGCCATTTTTGGGTCCTTCAGCAAGGCCCTTAACCCTCAATTGCTTAAACAATATACTGTAAACATAATTTCAGGTAAATGTTTGTCTCTCTCCTTAGGTTATGGTTTACCTCAAGCTGCCCATAAAGGAAATGGAGGTAACTAGGTTTTTTTTTGTTAGCTTTAGCAAAATGATCGATGTCGTTTTCACCTGTAATTTCACCTCTTAATTTTTTGATAATTTTATTTAACAGGTTACAGACCGGCACAGGCTGCAGCGAACGGACAGGGAGCCAAACCCCACGGTAAATTCACACTGTAGTGTAATTACTTCTGGCTTGCCGAGACCAGTAGTTCAGTAATCGTCCACTAGCTGGCGCATGTCTCTCTGTTTACATGAGTAAGAGGCTTTATTTTGTCAGGAGGCTCGCTCTGTTCTCGCCTTTTGCTTGGTGTTGTATGCTTCATTTTTGCAAGTTCTAGTGCTTAGTTATGCACCAGCAGCTTCTATAATAATAAAAACTCTGATGGTATAGTGTACAGTAGTACAGACACCAATTTTAATACTTATTTACAGGTTTTACATGACTTATTTAAGTATCTATTTACATTGTTCATTTTACTGTTCATCATTTGCATGTTTAGCACTTTTGTGAACCTTAGTGCTGCGTTTTCGTATATTTTCACACCACCTGGAAAAAAAACTTGCTGTTTAGGACAATCACATTTTACAGACCAGTGCTCCTTTCTTTCAGTCTGTTAAATCGAGATTGGTTGTAGAAAACCCACAACAAACGTATCTCAACAACATGTTTATGTAAACGTAAAAAGACCTCGACTGATGAACCTGCCTTAGTTACAGAACGAGTATTAAAAGAACATGCTGGATCATCTGAACAGGTTTTGTGTTTCTGAGTTGAAATGAACATTTATTCATTTGTATGTGTTTTATATCAAGCTGATTGTGACTTGCCCATTTACTAGGGTATTTATGGCAGTCCTGCTGCTCCAGAGCTTATGGTAGTTTTACACACCACCATTACGCTAACAAATTCCTCATATAACTCAATGTAAACATTCTTCTGTTTCCAGGTTATGCTTCACCTCAAGCTGCCTTCAAAGGAAATGGAGGTAAAAGCTAAACGTTAAAAGTTAACTAGCTGAAAATAAACAAGTTGTTGTCTAATCAAAGTAGCCCTGTTAAAAAATATCACTTTTTGCTTTACAGCTTACGGACCTTCACCTGCTGTAGCAAATGGACAGGGTGGCAAACCCAACGGTAAATGTCTCCTCTCATGCAAAAATGTGTTGCAGAAACATAATAATAATTCAATAAACACATTTTAACAGAATAAATAAACACATTTCCAGAAGTCTGAAGGCTGTTTTGGATGTTTTTTTAATAGGATGTGTAAACATAGCATTTATCTGTTCATATTCATGTCTGTTTCGGTTTGTTTATTTACACCAGGTTATGGAGCTGCACCTTTTACATCCAACGGCCAAAAAGCCAAACCTAATGGTACACCAGGTTTATTAGCACGTCTTATTTAAAATAAGGTATACATGAATGAATGAATAAATAAATAAAGATATTTTATTCCATTTTCAGGTTATGGTGCATCGCCAACTGCTGTCAAAGGAAACGGAGGTAAAGAAAAATAAAACTATAAAATAGTTCAGCTGCTCTCATTCTGTTTGCATCAAAAAAATTTTCCACTGTATGGGCTGAAATTCCCACAGGCACGTTTCAAAATCTTTTAAAGTTTGACACATTAATGCCAATGGTTCAACAAGCTCATTGTAAGGTGTCCACAAACTTTTGGCAATATAAAGTACATATAAATTGTATAAATTGTATACTGGTTTCAGGTTATGGTGCGCCTCCGGCTGCTGTCAAAGGAAATGGAGGTGAAGTTTTGAACACAACACAACTAAACTCTGAACAAAGTTTCTAAATTAGTCACTGGAGCTTCATTAACTGGTCATTTCATTGTAGGTTACGGTTCTGGACCTGCTGCAGGAAACGGTCAGGCGGCAAAACCCAACAAACCCAACGGTAAATAATGATTATTCATTAATCACCGGATGGCAAAGTGGCTCGGTGGGTAGCACTGTCGCGTCACAGCACCATGTAGACCCTACGTGGTGCGTCCACGAAAACACAGATGTGGTCGAATTAGATTTATTTGATTTGGAGTTTTTTTTGTCCAGGGGGCGTGACATTATGAGTTTTCTAAACTGGTCAGTGGCGCAAGTTCAAGGTTGGTACACAAAGGGGGGAGGGGGGGGGGGGGGGGGTGGGGGGGGGGGGGGCATGTCCAAAAAGGTTGAAAACCCCTGGATTACAGCATCATGCCCACCTGCCATCCCAGCTCATAATGACTTCTCTTCTTCTCTTTTAAGCAGTTTAGTATTTCGTTTTAATTTCCTGCTTGTTTTCTGAGACACGGTCCAAAATCTTGTGGAAAGCCTCTGTATTAATGTCTATGGTTTGGAATGTAATTTCCAACATGTTCATATACTTTTGATCATAAAGTGTGTGTAAAGTTATTAAAACAGTATAATTTCTTTTACAGGAGGTTATCCATTCAAGCCAAATAAGCCTGGATATGGAGCTCAACCCTCATATGGTATGAAAGGTCAACACCATCAACACTGATGCTTACAAATAATGTGATTTATTTTGCTCTTATATTGGATTATTTATTACATTTATTGCTTTTACTCTGTTTAGGTGGAATTGGTGCTGGATTCAGAATACCACCACAGCTGGCATCCAAACCAAATGGAGGTTTGTAAACATAGTTTATTTATATGTTAATTTAATTCACTGAATTATGAAATTAAAACATGTCATTTTTTGCAACGTTAGGATACAGTAACGGCAAAGGATTCAGCTACATGGGTTCAGCTTTTGGAGGTTAGTAAAAATTCCAGTATGTAAAAATGCTTCAGTATTTAAAGATCATTAATATTCAATCTAAATTCTAGTTAGATTCTAGCTGGAAAATGTTGATTAATTCTCTTTAACAGCATTGATTAAATTCTACAACAATAATCCCTGAAAGGTTATTACAGCTATATATAAATGTGTTTTAATATTACACTGATCATCCATAACATTAAAACCACCTCCTTGTTTCTACACTCACTGTCCATTTTATCAGCTCCACTTACCATATAGAAGCACTTTGTAGTTCTACAATTACTGACTGTAGTCCATCTGTTTCTCTGCATGTTTTGTTACCCCCTTTCACCCTGTTCTTCAATGGTCAGGACCACCACAGAGCAGGTATTATTTAGGTGGTGCAGTGACACTGACATGGTGATGGTGTGTTAGTGTGTGTTGTGCTGGTATAAGTGGATCCGACATCCGATCCAGCCAACAGCGCCCCGTGGGCAGCGTCCAGTGACCACTGATGAAGGTCTAGAAGATGACTGACTCAAACAGCAGCAATAGATGAGCGATCGTCTCTGACTTTACATCTACAAGGTGGACCAACTTGGTAAGAGTGTCTAATAGAGTGGACAGTGAGTGGACACAGTGTTTAAAAACTCCAGCAGTGCTGCTGTGTCTGATCCACTCATACCAGCACAACACACACTAACACACCACCACCATGTCAGTGTCACTGCAGTGCTGAGAATCATCCACCACCTAAATAATACCTGCTCTGTGGTGGTCCTGTGGGGGTCCTGACCATTGAAGAACAGGGTGAAAGGGGGCTAACAAAGCATGTAGAGAAACAGCTGGACTACAGTCAGTAATTGTAGAACTACAAAGTGCTTCTATATGGTAAGTGGAGCTGATAAAATGGACAGTGAGTGTAGAAACAAGGAGGTGGTTTTAATGTTATGGCTGATCAGTGTACGTTTAATAAAGTTGCTCTGAATGTAAAGAAAAAATGGAAATGTTTATACATTTAGACTATATATACATTCACTATATAAATGCAAGGTTTTAGGTCATATATATAAGTACTAAAGTCAAATTTTTCTCGACAATTTGAGAACGTAGTTTGTAAAATTTCATTATGACATCTCTCCTAAATTACTCGGGTACTTAACGGGCACATCTGGCTACGTCTTAAAATTCAAAGACCAGATTGGGTCTCACCTTTTTGGTGCCTCAATAGTGACTCCTAATGTTTGCTTGAAGCTCCAGCATGACTGGCAGAGGAATACAAAGAGAATAGTGTAGTCCCCTGTATGTGCTGGAGATCTGTAAGATTTTACCGCTTGCACAAAGTGGGTAAGGTACTGGACTAGTTATCAGAAGGTTGCCGGTCCAAGCCACTGTTTGGCCCTTGAGCAAGGCCCATAACCCTCAGTTGCTTAGATTGTGTACTGTCACAACTGTATAAGTGCTTTGGATAAAAAGCATCTGCTAAATGCTGAGAATGTAAATGTAAAAGCGGTCTGTGTCTAGCGAGTGGCTTCCATGGCCAGCGTAAGTACCATGCAAACCACAGGGGGCGCCAGAATGCACAGAGGAATTAAATAATGCATAAACTGGGAAATTTATTTAACTTTATTTTCTGTCTTATAAGAAAGGTTTCACATGTATGCAATTTCTTTCCTCTTTGCTCCCAACCTATTACAAACCGGATTCCAAAAAAGTTGGGACACTAAACAAATTGTGAATAAAAACTGAATGCAATGATGTTGAGGTGCCAACATCTAATATTTTATTCAGAATAGAACACAAATCACAGATCAAAAGTTTAAACTGAGAGAATGTATCATTTTAAGGGAAAAATATGTTGTTTTAAAATTTCATGGCATCAACAAATCCCAAAAAAGTTGGGACAAGGCCATTTTTACCACTGTGTGGCATCCCCCCTTCTTCTTACAACACTCAACAGACGTCTGGGGACAGAGGAGACCAGTTTCTCAAGTTTAGAAATAGGAATGCTCTCCCATTCATGTCTAATACAGGCCTCTAACTGTTCAATCGTCTTGGGCCTTCTTTGTCGCACCTTCCTCTTTATGATGCGCCAAATGTTCTCTATAGGTGAAAGATCTGGACTGCAGGCTGGCCATTTCAGTACCCGGATCCTTCGCCTACGTAGCCATGATGTTGTGATTGCTGCAGAATGTGGTCTGGCATTATCTTGTTGAAAAATGCAGGGTCTTCCCTGAAAGAGATGACGTCTAGATGGGAGCATATGTTGTTCTAGAACCTGAACATACTGTAGTTCTCTGCATTAATGGTGCCTTTCCAGACATGCAAGCTGCCCATGCCACAAGCACTCATGCAACCCCATACCATCAGTGATGCAGGCTTCTGAACGGAGCGTTGATAACAACTTGGGTTATCCTTGTCCTCTCTGGTCCGGATGACATGGCGTCCCAGTGTTCCATAAAGAACTTCAAATCGTGACTCATCTGACCACAGAACAGTCTTCCATTTTGCCACACTCCGTTTTAAATAACCCCTGGCCCAGTGCAAACGTCTGAGCTTGTGGAGCTTGCTTAGAAATGGCTTCCTCTTTGCACTGTAGAGTTTCAGCTGGCAACGGCGGATGGCACGGTGGATTGTGTTCACTGACAATGCTTTCTGGAAGTATTCCTGAGCCCATTCTGTTATTTCCTTGACAGTGGCATTCCTGTTTGAGGTGCAGTGACGTTTAAGGGCCCGGAGATCACGAGCATCCAGTAGAGTTTTTACGGCCTTGACCCTTACGCACAGCGATTGTTCCAGATTCTCTGAATCTTTTGATGATGTTATGCACGGTTGATGATGATAACTTAAAAGTCTTTGCTATTTTACGCTGGGTAACACCATTCTGGTATTGCTGCACTATCTTTTTGCGCAACAATGGTGGAATTGGTGATCCTCTTACCATCTTGGCTTCTGAGAGACACTGACACTCTGAGAAGCTCTTTTTATACCCAATCATGTTGTCAATTGACCTAATTAGTGTTAATTGGTCTTCCAGCTGTTCGTTATATGCTCAATTTCCTTTTTCCAGCCACTTATTGCTACTTGTCCCAACTGTTTTGGGATTTGTTGACACTGTGAAATTTTGAATCAACATATTTTTCCTTTAAAATGTTACATTTACTCAGATTAAACTTTTGATCTGTCATCTATGTTCTATTACGAATAAAATATTGACATTTGCCATCTCCTCATCATTGCATTCAGTTTTTATTCACAATTTGTTTAGTGTCCCAACTTTTTTGGAATCCGCTTTGTATATTATATGAGGATATACTCAATTCAAATGCAGTTTGGCAACCTCTGCCTGTTGCATGATGGCCACAGCACTTTAGAATTCCATTATGTCCTTGCTTGTAATGTCAAAAAACTAGACAGTAGGAGGTGCTGTTGCAGCAACAAGGAGCCGATTTTAAGCATACAGCCTTCCCTTCCTCAGACATGACTAACAGCGTCCTTTGAACACCCGGCCAGCACCTAGAGCATTTCATAAATGTCATTCTACAACACGATTTGTGACAATTTATGGTTTCTCATATTTTAAATATTAATGCACAATAAATAATTACATCTGTAGGCTACAGAAATGGAGCTGCTGCATATCCACAAGCTGGAGCTGGCCTGGGTGAGCACAATGCACAATTTCTTTATTTTATTTTAAAATCTGCTGCAGAATTGTTTAAGAATAGTTTTATCTGATAGGTGGAGGATACCCGAACGGTGCAAAAGCTGCCAAACCTGGTAATGACTCACTTTGGTGTCCACATACTTTTGACCATATGGTGTTTTCTCCATCCCAAAACCAAGTGTCTCTCCTCACTGTGTTATGTAGGTTATGGTGCTGGACCTGCAACTGCGAATGGACAAGGAGCCAAACCCAATGGTACAATATTTATCAATCGATTAGACCACTGTTGGGGTTTAGCATTCAGGCCTAATCTGTTTTCTTGGTGTAAACCACATATGTATTTCTGGACTTGTTGAGAATACGGATCATTGAAAGACAAGCCAGTTCACACAGAGCCTCGACCAGCCAGAAAAGGCTGCAGTTGCAGTAATGAGAAATTCTGTCGACCTTCCTCTGTCAGGCTTGGCCAACTGTGACTGTTGGATGCCCGGCCAGGTCGATATCAACATCACAGCTGAGATTCAAACTAAAGCTAAAGATCTCAGCAGTGGTGGCTGGTGTAGGTTTTTTCAAACCAATAATAATAATAATTAAATAAACTAGTTTTAACAGGCACATAAACACAAAAGGAACTTGTCCACATACGCCCCCTTGTGGAGGCTTTACGTTACATCTTGTAAACCACAGTGAAACCAGATTGCCATCATTTTTATTAATTAAGTATATTTCGTTTTTTTTTTTTTTTTTTTTTTTTTTTTTTTTTTTTTTTTTTCCTTTTTTCTCCCCTTTTAGCGCATCCAATTGTTCAATTAGCATCGTGCTTCCTCTCTGTCTATGCCGAACCCTGCCCTGACAGAGGAGATCGAAGCTAACCAACATCCCCTCCGAAACACTGGCAGCAGCCGGATGCATCTTTGCCACCCACACATTGATGAGTTTGGCACCACCTAGCGTTGCATGCGGAGAGACACACCCTAAGGGCACTTTTTCCTCATCACTTGTGTAGGTGCCTCTTAATCAGCCGGCAGAGGTCGTAATCGCATTCTGACAGAGAGAGACCCACCCCCTCCAGTCTCCAATCCCACCCCCCACCTGAACAACAGGCCAATCGTTGTTCATATAGCCGCCCAGCCTTCGACCGGCTGAAGGCAGAGCTGGATTCGAAACGACGCACTTTCGAAATCCAGCTCTGGTTGTGTTTCGTTTTAATGGATTGTTTGTGTTGCCTGGATTGCGGTAAAAATCACGGACAAAATGTGGGTCACTAAGTTGTGCCACCTGAGCGTCTAGCATACAGTCTTTTTGACTGAAGCTTCTGCCATCTGTACCCCTATAATGAGTTCTCTAAAATTCAAAATTGAGGTGAAGTGGATCTACTTGGCAGTTTATACAGTGGGGCCAAAAAGTATTTAGTCAGCCACTGATTGTGCAAGTTCTCCTACTTAGAAAGATGAGAGAGGTCTGTAATTTTCATCATAGCTACACTTCAACTATGAGAGACAAAATGAGAAAAAAAAATCCAGGAAATCACATTGTAGGATTTTTAAAGAATTTATTTGTAAATTATGGTGGAAAATAAGTATTTGGTCAATAACAAAAGTTCAAGGACATGTACTGGCTTAAGCAGGGGGACACGCCTGGCACTGCAGGATTTGAGTCCCTCTCGGCGTAGTGTGTTACTGATGGTAGCCTTTGTTACTTTGGTCCCAGCTCTCTGCAGGTCATTCATCAGGTCCCTCCGTGTAGTTCTGGGATTTTTGCTCACCGTTCTCATGATCATTTTGACCCCACGGGATGAGATCTTGCGTGGGGCCCCAGATCGAGGGAGATTATCAATGGTCTTGTATGTCTTCCATTTTCTTACAATTGCTCCCACAGTTGATTTATTCACACCAACCTGCTTGCCTATTGTAGATTCACTCTTCCCAGCCTGGTGCAGGTCTACAATTTTCTTCCTGGTGTCCTTCGACAGCTCTTTGGTCTTGGCCATGGTTGAGTTTGGAGTCTGACTGTTTGAGGCTGTGGACAGGTGTCTTTTATACAGATAACGAGGTCAAACAGGTGCCATTAATACAGGTAACGAGTGGAGGACAGAAGAGCTTCTTAAAGAAGAAGTTACAGGTCTGTGAGAGCCAGAAATCTTGCTTGTTTGTGGATGACCAAATACTTATTTTCCACCATAATTTACAAATTAATTCTTTAAAAATCCTACAATGTGATTTCCTGGATTTTTTTTTCTCATTTTGTCTCTCATAGTTGAAGTGTACCTATGATGAAAATTACAGACCTCTCTCATCTTTCTAAGTAGGAGAACTTGCACAATCAGTGGCTGACTAAATACTTTTTGGCCCCACTGTACATGCTACAGAGAATGTGTTGTTATTTAACTGTGAATTACAACAAAGACAAACCCAATATCACACAAAACATTGCCTTCTTATTTACTCATGACTTAAAGACGTTCCAAAAGTGATAAGAAGCTGAGACAGCTTGTAAATGTATCCCTACAGATTAATAAAACATATTAGCATGATAAAATTTTATGTTTCAGAGAGGAAACCGTTTATGTTCTTCTTTGTTTTAGGTTATGGTCCAGGAGCTGGTACCCCACAGGGAGCTAAACCTGCAGGTAAAGCTTCTATTACCACAAACGTTTCTAGCATCTTTGTTATTAATTATTAAAAATAGAAAGAACTTTTAATTTAATGAAATAGATCTATTCCTATTGGTAAACCATCTTTAATTCCTCAAGGTTACAAGAGCCCCTCTAATGGTGTCACATTTTTAAAAAAATCATCTATACATTTTAATGGATGCATTACATTTAGTTTCTTGGCTGATCTTTTTTTTTTTCTGCAATATGACCTGGCATTGTTGCTCCATTCATGTTTATTTCGCTGAATGTACTACTCTGGTACTGTTTACAAAGACACCATATAATGATGCCCCCACCACCATACTTCACTGTTGGTTGGTGTTCTTGGGCTTAGCTTGGGACCTGCTTTCATTTTATCTGACCATTGCTCTGATTTATCTAAATGTTTTTCCTGTTTATGTTCTTCTTTGTTTTAGGTTATGGTCAAGGAGCTGGTACCCCACAGGGAGCTAAACCTGCAGGTAAAGCTTTTAGATACTGATTAATGAAAATAGACTGGAAAATTCAATGAAATATGTCCATTCTTCCTGGTAAACCATCTTTAATTCCCTAAGGTTTCAAGGGTCCCTCTGATAAAGTCACAATATTTAAAATCATCTATAAATCTTAATGGGATGCATGTCAGCAAACGATGAAGGAAGCTTCACCCACATTATTTTGGAGTTATATTGGACTTGTTGGCTGATCAAATTAAATTCTTCTCTAATATGACCTGATATTGTTGCTCCATTTATATTTATTTTACTGAAGTTTAATACTCCTGTACTGTTTGTAAGGACACCACCACCATACTTCACTGTGGGTTGGTGTTCTTAGGCTTATCTTGAGACCAGCTTTTGTTTCATCTGACTATTGCTCTGATTTATCTAAATGTTTTTCCTATTTATGTATTTCATTGTTTCAGGTTATGGTTCAGGAGCTGGTACCCCACAGGGAGCTAAACCTGCAGGTAAAGCTTCAAGATATTGCAGACGTTTCTACCAATAGTTCAGGTTAAACATTGTGAAGCTCTGTGAATTAACACCCACAGCTTTTTAGGTTCATTCTTCCTGGCAAACCGTCTTTAATTAAGTTTAGATGGTTTCCATCTGATGGTGCCACAATTGTTAAAATCATCTATAAATTTTAATGGGATGCATGTCAGAAAACGGTCAGGAAACCATTACCTTTATTTCAAGAAATCAGTCTAATTTTGGACTTATACTGGACTTGTTCAGATTTAGTTTCTTGGCTGATAAGATTAAATTCTTCTTTAATATAACCTGATATTGTTGCTCCTGTACTGTTTGCCAAGACACAGATCCATATCATGATGCCCCCACCATCATACTTCACTGTGGGTTTGATGTACCTGGGCTTAGCTTGAGACCAGCTATTGTTTCATCTGACCATTTTTTCGTATTTATCTAAATGATTTTCCTATTTATATTCTTCTTTGTTTCAGGTTATGGTCCAGGAGCTGGTACCCCACAGGGAGCTAAACCTGCAGGTAAAGCTTCAAGATACTGCAAATGTTTCTGCCATCTTTATTTAATAAAAAAAGAAAGAAAAATTGAATGAAATAGGGTCGTTCTTACTGGTAAACCATCTTTGATTCCCTAAGTTTACAAGGGTCTGTCTGATGTCACAATATTTAAAATCATCTATAAATGTAATGTCAGAAAACGGTGAAGGAACCTTCAACCACATTTTTTAAAACCTTATTTTGGACTTACATGTTTACACTTATTCAGATTTAGTCTTTTGGCTAATAAGATTAAATTATTCTTTAATATAACCTGATATTGTCGCCCCTGTACTGTTTGCAAAGACACAAATCCATATCATGATGCCCCCACCACTATATTTCACTGTGGGTTGGTGTTCTTGGACTTAGCTTGGGACTTGTTTCTATTGACCATTGTTCTGATTTATCTAAATGCTTTTCCTGTTTATGTTCTTCATTGTTCAGGTTATGGTCAAGGAGCTGGTACCCCAAATACACAAGGAGC
Organism: Trichomycterus rosablanca; assembly: GCF_030014385.1. Lineage (NCBI taxonomy): Eukaryota > Metazoa > Chordata > Actinopteri > Siluriformes > Trichomycteridae > Trichomycterus > Trichomycterus rosablanca. The sequence continues at coordinate 36,372,923 of NC_085997.1, read as the reverse complement.
TAAACCTGCAGGTAAAGCTTCAAGATACTAAAAAGTCTCTATTAACAGTTCAGGTTAAAGTATAAAGCTCTGTGGATTAGCACCCATGGCTTTCTTTAGATCTTTATTTAAAGAAAATACACTCAACTTACAATAACTACAACTGCACATTAGAGCAGTTTTAACTGCTCATCAAGTCTCATCAAGAAGATAATGTTTAAAAAAATATTCCTTTTTTTAGTTTTACTTTTTAGTTTTTTAGTTTCTTGGGACTATACCAACAACAAACAATTAATACTAGTGACAATTTTACTAGTGCACACAGTATTTTTAATGAGCCTCTACCAAACAGTTGAGATGATCACAAAAAGTTTGACATATAAGTTAGAAAAACTGTTTTCTTAAAGCCACAGTGTCATCTACCAATATTTTTGAGTTTAACACGTCAACCAAGGAGTAGATACGGCCCATCTTTAAATACAGCTTGTTTTTACCCAATTATTTAGACTGATGGATGAGCAGACCATTAAAGGGTTAAGGAGGATCATGTTGGTCATAAACTTACTAAAACTTTCTTTAGGTTATGAACCTTCTGCAGGAGGAACCAAAGGACCCAAACCAGGTAAGTTCAGCTGTGTAAATTATTATTTTTGTTTTACGTGTATGTTTAAATGTGTAAATCAACCCTGATTTTATTTAAATGGTAAATTGTGATGTTATCAGGTTACGGTGGATATCCAAATGGAGCCGGACTTAAGGGACCCAAACCAGGTAAACTGTAGGTTTGTATGTTTTTACGGTATTTTAAAAGTGTAAATGTGGTTCAAGTTTAACATATATTTTGTTTATTACACCAGGTTACACTGGCTTGCCTTCAGGTTATAAACCAAAACCAAATGGTAAATATACATTAGCGTAGGTTTTACAGTATCCAAAAGAAAATTTGATCGGTGATATTTGATCATTGTACATATTATAGATTTTCTCTGATCTAATTTGGTGTATAATCTCTCACAGGTTATGGAGGTTATCCAAATGCTGGTGCTAATGGGCCTAAACCAGGTAAACTTTCAACTGATGGTAGATCAGGAGCAAAGAGACAAAATCATGGGTCATCTGGCAATGACAAATCATTCATGCTTCTTCATGCTAATCTCCAAAATTGGCATCATAGTCATCAAAAAGTTTAGAACTATGATTTAGGTGTTAAATGTTTAGATTAAAGAGGTTTATTCTGTTAGATTAAACAATTCAGCATGACTTTAAACCCTGTGCATTTACACAGGCTCTATGACAAATGTTGCTATATCTTCATTACAAATGCAGCCCAACTCCCCTTAAAATGAGAATAAAAATATTTATTTTACTACAGTCCAATTTTTTACAAAGAAGTTTACGTTTCAATCATTTAATCCCAGAGAAAACAACAGTTGCAAAATCAAAATCCCAAGTCTGCCATGTCTTCTACGAGTGTATGCTAACTTTTGACTCGACCCACTGATTCTGTTTGATTATTTAAAGTTTGAATGATTTTAATGTAAAACCATCTTTGCTTTGGTTCTCAGGTTATGGCGTTCCTGCTGGTGTTCCTAACGTTGCTAAACCTGGTAATTCACGTTCATTTGTTCATTGTTTTCATTGTTTTCATACATTTGTTCCTTTCGTCTCTTTCTGAACTTGCATCTTGGCATTCAGAGCACTGATTGTTATCTAGATCATGTTAATAATTGAGAAAAAGACAAAATTTTCAATTAGAAAAACTATTGTTAGATTATTGTTTATGCTGGTTGCACATCACAGACAGTATTTTGTGAAGACCTAGGTTTGAGTCTCGGAGATGCCACCAACCTGTTCAGCCATGCTACTGAATGATGCAGGGCAGGATGGGCAGTCAACTCCTTGTTGCTGCAACGGTGACACCTACTGTCTGGTTAAGACGCTGACACAAGACGCAAAGGAATTCCTCTACAGCTTGTTTTGGAATCCTGAAAGCGTCCAGTGGCTGCACACGTGTTGGAGGAGACGTGGTCTAGTCAGTGACCCTGTTTGGGTTTGTGAGCCGTTGCTGTCAGATGTTTGCGCTCAGATGTGGAGACTGCCTTTGTTGTTGTGTTTTCTGTAGATTAAGCTACATCTGTGTTTCTTTCATGTTTTTAGACAAAATGCATGTTGTAGAGTTGTAGCATGGTATGCATGGGTACAAAATGGTTCTGGCACTCCCCTGCACCCTCCTACTGGACAAAATTTTATTCTATAATGCTTGGGCCCCAATCTTTTGAGGACTTTTGTCCTCCTAATTTGTCTGATGATTTTTTTTTTTTTTTTTAAAACTTTTTTTTTTACTTCATTCCATTTAGCTTAATCTGGTTTAAAGCCAGGGAACTTAAAACTGCATGATATCCACATGAATGGAGACGAGAACTCACTCCTTTTATGGTTTACAGCAATATTCCTTTGATTTCCAGGATACGGACCAGTTGCAAGCGGAAATGAAAAGGGAATCAAGGGGGAAAGTCTTGGCACTGAAGCATCAAGTCTTCCCTCAGTGCCAGGGTACACCAAGGGAGTTGTACAACCGGTTGAACCTAAGCCTACCATCGGAGCCCCAACAAAACTGGACCCTACAAGGGTAGACCCATATCTAATGACGGGCACAAAGGGTCCAAAACCTCAGATTCCACAGATTCCACAGATGCCACAGATTCCACAGGGCAAGCCGTCCAAATTCATGGTGCCAGAATCGGCTCAGATGCTTCCCCAGAGTAAACTCCCTAAACCTGAGCCTGCACCCTATGTCCCTAACGGTCAAGGTCCCAAACCAGCAGCATCTCTACCTTTTATGCCACAAGGACAACTTTTAGACTCTGAGCCTGCACCATACATCCATCAGGATAAAGTTTACAAACTAAACCCTCTGTGCTCCGGTCCCAAACAAACTCCTCAACCAGCTCCAGTTCTATCCAACCCACAGGGAAATGTCCTTCCATCCTTTCTTCAGCCCTCTGGACAAGAGAAAGGTCCGAAGCCGTTTTCTCCACAGCCTGCTGTTCCACAAGGTAAGTCTCTGAAACCACTCGATCTGACGTTCGTTCCAGTCACAGTCCTGGTACTCATAGTCATGAGTATCCACAAATAAAGGGAGCAAAACATGTAGTTACAGAACCAGCTGGACTTCAGACACTGGGTCTTTTATCTTCACCTGAACCAACCCCCGCTATGCCTCAGCTGAAGGGACCTAAAGTAGCACCTGGTAAAAGCCTGTGATCGTCTGGGTGTCCATCAAAAAATCTGCATGTCCTGCATGATAACACGGTTTTGTCCTGACTGAAGAAATTAATGCATGTCAGAGAAATTTACTTTGGTAGGAGGTACAATAAAGCCAGAGTTTACCCTTGGTTGTCTTTTTATATGCTTTTTTATGCCCAATAAATCCAATCTTCCAGGAAAGCTGAGCCAAGATAATGCAGGTGTGTCAAGGGTCAAGTTTTGAGGTTTTTTTTTTTTAATGGTTAAAACCACTTTAATTAATAGGCTAGTAATTGGAAGGTTGTAAGTTTAAAAATCTAAAGAACGACTCTTGGCCTTGTTATGGAAAAATTAGATATTATATTTGATATCACCTGAATATTGGTGTTATGCTGTTTTGTGCATTAAATCCTAAGTTATGTTGGTGCTTGAGGTGAGGTTGGGAACATGTTTGTCATTAAAATGTTGTAAGCAGATAAGAAACAACAGTTAGAACAGAATGGGGGTTCTAAAGTCCAACACCCAATATGATGTGACTAGAGCAGTCTAAAAGGAGGGCCATAGTATCTGTTCCCTGTTCTTCTTCAGATACAATGCTGTAAGAACCCACGACCGTGCCAATACATTTTCCATTCCAATCCAGTTAACTGTAATCTTTGTTTCCTTTTATGACCTGACCTTATTTTTCCATGACAGTCTTTTAGGGTTTGACCTATTGGTTAACAGGCTGTGAGTATGAAGCCCATTAAAGACCAGTGTTTGGCACACATAGTGATAATGTAATATTATCAAAATGATCATCATTGTAATCGATCTTTAATTGTGCCAATATGGCCAAAAGTATGTGGACATTCCTTTGAAATATTATGTTCCAGTGTTTCAGCCACACTAGTGGTCAACAGCAGTATGGACTACATTTGACTGTCTATTGTGAGCCAATCGTCCTTGTTCAACATGAAAAATGCTTCTAAGATGAGAGAATGCTGTTATGGCTACAAAGGTGGTTATGGGCATCTGGACTGTATAATACGTTCATGGTCAGGTGTCCATTAATTGTACCTAAAATGCATATTAAACAGATTGTGTATCTCGAATGACGCCTGGATGATGGAGTAAACTTTCCAGACTGGTAAAAAGCATGGACTATAGTAGTAGCCTAGTTGGTAGAGATTTGGGTTATCAATTGGAAGACTGTCAGTTAAAATTCATGTTATGCAGCCACTGTTGGGCCCTTGAGCAAGGCCCCCTTTTGATCTGAGAATTCCATTCTGTAATCTCAATGTTCTTTTCTCTTTTTTTTTTTGCAACGTACACTGTATGAAAATGTGTTGAATATTTAATTGTTAAAAAAAATCCTGTTTTCCATTTGTTGTCCCAGTGAATCACTTGTTGTTTGCTGCATGTTTGTTCAGTTTGCAGTGATTGTTCATTTAGCATCTTCTAACAGCATGAGGAACTGAATCTAGCAGATTGTTGCAATGCAGCTATTAACAGTCATGTGTTCGATTCGCAGGATACGGTCCTGCACCATGGTACCCAAGCAACGGTGGAGCCAAGCCTTCCAAACCAGGTAACACTTACCTCTTCAAATCTCCATTTCCACACCAAAATTCAGCACACAATCATGAATGTGACCTCATTCTGTCTCATTACTACATTATGATCTTATTGTTTTTGTGGTGTCATCAATGTCAGGTAAACCACAGCTTTTTTACAACATATGTCCTGGGTACTTGGGTCACAATCTGTGGTCACAAAGAGGTGCTGAATACTTTCATGTGTTTGAATGGGTTCTCTTCAGGAACCACCCAAAAACATGCAAAAGGTGGATTGACGGCTATATGCACTATATGGTCAAAATTATTTAAACATCTGGCCTCAGCTTGTTAGACATACTAGTCCAAAATCATTGGCATTAATATGAGTTGGTCCCTTAATTGCAGCTATAACAGCCTCCTCTCTTTTGAGATGACTCAACAAGAGTTTGTCTGTGGGAATTTGTGAGGTCAGACCCTGATGTTTTGGTCGTGACTTGTATTTGGCATTGATTTCGGCTATGTGCCAACATACTAAACTTGCCAAACCATGCAAACAATCATGTCAACATGGACCAAAGTCTCTAAGAAACGTCACCAACATCTTGTGAATCCATAGTACAAACAACTAAGGCATCCTACCCAGGATTAGCTTGGTGTGTACCATCTAAATGTCTGCCACTATCTGTCTGTTCTGCTGCTGATGCCTAATTTTGCATTAAAGCCTGGATTCTACTGAATTACAGAAAACCTGCTGATCTACTATGCAAACTAAACTTGTGCAATATTTTTAGGCTATGGTAATGGAATAGGAGTTCTTCCTGGTTATGGATATGGAAACGGTAAGACAGAGAATAGTTTACTATTAATCCATTTTAGTTTAAACAATAGTAATAGTAAATGTTAGATGCTTTGGATATTTAGTTGATGGATGTTTGTTTTTATTTCTTCAATCAAGGTCCGGTCGGCACTGGTGAGCCAATCAAAGGCAGTTCTGGTATGATGAACACTTGTATTTCTTATGACATGCATATAGCCAGTAATAATAATAATAATACATTTTATTTATAACGCACTTTACATTTGAAGCAAATCTCAAAGTGCCACAAGTTAAAAGACATCACTACAAAAAAAATAATAAATAAGCAATTTAAAAAAGTAGCAGATAAAATACACTAAGTAATCCCTGCCAATGCAAATACATTATTGTTATTATAACAAGTCACACGTTTGTTTTCCCCCAGAAAGAACTTCAGATCATGAAACCTAATTCTGACTGGTAGCTTTTCTCAGCATAGCAGCTATAATAACCACAGTGATGAACCAAGACTTTTTAACCATCCCCAAAACAGCAAGGAGTGCTCACAGCCCCGAGTGAACCACAAACAGGCCCTGAGGATGAAGGCTATGGTTTCTGATATGGACCAAAGGAAGAGCTAATGTGGCTTAAATTGCTCAAATCATTTCAATCCTGGTGACTGTGAATGTGTCACAACACACAGCCGATCATCCCAATATACACAAAAGAAAGATTTGTTTGTTTACTAGGGTTTTAACGTCATGTTTTACACTTTGGTTACATTCATGACAGGAACACTAGTTACTCATCACACAAGGTTCATCACTTATCATGGTTATATCGAACTCCGTCGTGGACAATTTAGTATCTCCAATTCACCTCACTTGCATGTCTTTGGACTGTGGGAGGAAACCGGAGCACCCAGAGGAAACCCACGCAGACATGGGGAGAACATGCCAACTCCACAGAGAAAGGACCCGGACCGCCCCACCTGGTGATCAAACCCAGGACCTTCTTGCTGTGAGGCGACAGTGCTACCCACTTAGCCACCGTGCCGCCCCACAAAAGAAAGACAACAAGTGCACTCGCCTGAAACCATAAAAGAAATTCTTACAGAAGACGACACAAGGACAGTTTTAACCTACCGCGCAGCCATATAAGTAAAAATGAAACTATAAAATTGACCCAAAATGTAAATATATAATAAGCAGACTCTTACATAATACCGATCATGCCATGAAATGACGAAAATATGTGTTAAACATGCTGTTTAATCCAAACCTTCTGTGTACAGGCCCGTGTAAGTGCAGACCCACGCTAACCCCAATTCCGACCATTGTGTTTTGTTTATCTGGTTAAGAAGATATTCTTTATTTCTCATATATACATGTGTACAGTACAATGAAATTCTTTCTTCGCATATCCCAGCTCGTTTGGAAGCTGGGGTCAGAGCGCAGGGTCAGCCATCGTACGGCGCCCCTGGAGCAGACAGGGTTAAGGGTCTTGCTCAAGGACCCAACAGTGGCTGCATAGCAGAGCCTGGATTTGAACCGCCAATCTTCCGGTTGATAGCCCAAAGCTCAACCCACTAGGCTACCACTGTCCCTCAGAGATGGCACCAGGATGCACTATAGACAATCCATTTTGCCACATATTGAAACTGAATCCTGTTTTGGATTCTAATACCACAAAAATCTTCAGAATTCATACATCACTGGGTCAGAGCTGAATTAGCATATTAGCCAGGTGGTCATTATGTTCGGCTCATTAGTAAATAGTAGAGTATTTGTTTTTTTTTTAACAACTTTAAGATGACTAGATAAACAATAAAACAATATATTAGGGAATCATGGCAAAACTGCAGATGTAGGAATTTACCGTAAAATGTCACATAAAGTGCAGTATTATGCCAAATGTTATGCAATTCCACTCTCAGCCACTAGATGGTGATAGAAGCCCACACTGCCGATAAAGCAAACGCAGTGTCAAAACACTATAGGGCCAAAAGTATGTGAACCCACTCCTGATTATTAAAGTTCAGGTGTATAAAATCAATTCTAAACATAATTTAGATTTTAAAGGCCTGCACAGAACGCTGACTTCAACTTATCATCAAACAAAAGAGAGAAACAAAATCTAAATCCAATTTCTTTGTACTATAGTTTATTGAATTACACCGATCAGCCATAACATTAAAACCACCTCCTTGTTTCTACACTCACTGTCCATTTTATCAGCTCCACTTACCATATAGAAGCACTTTGTAGTTCTACAATTACTGACTGTAGTCCATCTGTTTCTCTGCATGCTTTGTTAGCTCCCTTTCACCCTGTTCTTCAATGGTCAGGACCCCCACAGGACCACCACAGAGCAGGTATTATTTAGGTGGTGGATCATTCTCAGCACTGCAGTGACACTGACATGTTGGTGGTGTGTTAGTGTGTGTTGTGCTGGTATGAGTGGATCAGACACAGCAGCGCTGCTGGAGTTTTTAAATACCGTGTCCACTCACTGTCCACTCTATTAGACACTCCTACCTAGTTGGTCCACCTTGTAGATGTAAAGTCAGAGACGATCGCTCATCTATTGCTGCTGTTTGAGTCGCTCATCTTCTAGACCTTCATCAGTGGTCACAGGACTCTGCCCATGGGGCGCTGTTGGCTGGATGTTTTTGGTTGGTGGACTCAGTCCAGCAGTGACAGTGAAGTGTTTAAAACTTCCAGCAGCGCTGCTGTGTCTGATCCACTCATACCAGCACAACACACACTAACACACCACCACCATGTCAGTGTTACTGCAGTGCTAAGAATGATCCACCACCTAAATAATACCTGCTCTGTGGGGGTCCTGACCATTGAAGAACAGGGTAAAAGGGGGCTAACAAAGCATGCAGAGAAACAGATGGACTACAGTCAGTAATTGTAGAACTACAAAGTGCTTTTATATGGTAAGTGGAGCTGATAAAATGGACAGTGAGTGTAGAAACACGGAGGTGGTTTTAATGGTATGGCTGATCGGTGTAGATGGTCTGTAATGTTACAGTTCATTATTGTGATTAAACCTGTTTGTGTGTTTTGTGTAGGAGGAATTGGACAGCTACCATACAACGGTGCCCCCATCGTCCCCGCTGGACTGGATGGTAAAATCTGAATATGAATGAAGTACATGTTGCATTTGTGTATTTGTGTGGGTTTTATGGCAGGAATCTGAGTCTGATCCATGTTTTTAAACAGGAGGAAGCCAGTTCGAACCCCAGACTGCTGGACTCAATCCTGAAGTGAAATCTGGAGGCGTTTATGGTACGTTGGTTTATTTAATATATCAAATATGACTCTTTTTTTTTTTTTTTGTATTTGTAGAACTTTAGATATTTATCTCAATCTGGGTACTTTGATAGGTGGGCCGTACGGTGCTCAGCAAATGGGATTCGGCTCTGAAGGAAAACCTCAAGTCAGATATGGTAAACTAGAAAAACTCACTTTTTAAAACATTAAGTGGTACATTAGCAGGAAATTTGCTTGGGATGACCTTTTTCTCTCTTTGTTTTCTGGATAGGTATTGGTGGCCTTCATTTTGGCAGCTCACCCACTGGATACAACTCTGATCCATATGCACAATACGGTGTGTTTTTTTATTTTTATTATAGATGCTATATGGTTAAAAGTATGTGGAAATTAACTATATGCTGGTTCCTTCTTGTTAAAAAAAACATGCCATTAATAATATAGTCCTCTACTAATATGGAATTGTGGTCGGACTCTACTCTTCTAGCAAAGCTTTCCACAAGACTTTAGAGTGTGTCTGTGGGAATTTGTGGATTCTGATAAAAGGCATAATTTATTTAATGTGTGTTCAGTTGGGGGGTGACACAGTGGCTCTGTGGGTAGCACTGTTGCCTCACAGCAAGAGGGTCCTGGGTTCGATTCCCAAGTGGAGCGGTCTGGGTCCTTTCTGTGTGGAGTTTGCATGTTCTCCCCGTGTCTGTGTGGGTTTCCTCCGGGAGCTGCGGTTTCCTCCCACAGTCCAAAAACATGCAGTCAGGTTAATTGGAGATACTAAATTGCCCTATAGGTGAATGGGTGTGTGTGTGTGTCTGCCCGGCGATGGACTCACGCTCTGTCCAGGGTGTTACTGTGTGCCTTGCGCCCATTGAAAAGCTGGAATAGGCTCCAGCAATACGCGGTTAAGAAAGTGAGTGAGTAAGTGAGTGTTCAGTTGGGTAGGCGGCTTTGTTTTAATGCTTCTGTGCAGCCCATTAAAATTCATCCACAACAACCTTGCTGAAACAGTTAAACACAGTAATCAAGAGGTGTGTCCACATACTTTTGCCCATATAGTGTATGTCTTATATAACATGCTTTTATACACCTACAGCTGCTTTGCACATGAAAACCTGTCTATAAACATATCATAATTATTTGTTTTTCAGGAAACCTCTACCCAGCACAGCCTTACTATGGTCCCAAAACTGGAAACTACAATCCTAAACCCCTCGGACTCAACGTGGATCCCAGATCCGCTGGGAAATATGGTACAATCACATCACATGATCATCTTTATATTTATGTTTATATTTAAAGCATTGTCACATTTCCACATATGTAAGTAGATGGCATGTAGGTGCAGGGCCACAAGGGGAGGGGGTGTCAGGTGTCCACAAACTTTTAGAAATGTAGTTTAAATATAAAATGTTTCACTAAGATTGAAGGACTTTTTCTGTCTCTTTAGGTATGGGAGGATTTCCGTACGGTGGCCAGCCTCTTGGCCCTGGCAGCGAGACCAAAACCTCTGGCAAATATGGTAATCCTGTTCATTCATACATAACACATGTACATGAGTTGTAATTATGTGAATACACACATGAGTCCAAACATCATGACCACCCATCTAATATGCTTCTGAACAACCTCTGAAAATGACCAGTGGTATCTGGTACCAGACCATTACATTGAACAGGTCCTTTTAGCTATACGTTGTGAAGTGAACCTTGGCCAGACTGGGTGACCAACGCCCAGTTCTGATGCCTGCGTGCCCATTGTAGGTGCTTTCAACAGTGGACAGAAGTTAGAAGGGGCACTTTGACTGGCCTGTGACTATGCAGCTTTGTTTGTACACCAATGGGTTTGATGGACTGTGTTGGTATACCTTCACCTCATCACCAGGATTAAACTGTTCTGCTGGCAGTCTTCGTGTTGTCTGGCATCAGTGAGTCCTGGTCACCCAACAACCAGTCAGTGGGTCATGGTGGTTCATGGGGGTTTAATCTAGTCGTCTGGCCGTAACAGTTTGGCACTTATAGCACGTCAAGTCTATATGGATATCTCGTCAAGTTTATTTGGGTAGCACTTTTTACAACAGACATTGTCTCAAAGCAACTTCACAGTATCCAGGACCGACAGACCAAAAAACCCCTGTTGAGCAAGTTAAGGGCGACAGTGCCAGGAAAAACCTTGAGAGGAACCAGACTCAACCGATACCTCCATCCTCCTCAGGTGGCCTGGAGAATCATTCAAGTGATTAAGTCTGTAGTGAGTTCTGGACATTTTTGGTGCAAACATACCAGTTGCCCAGTCAATCAACACATGAATTACGTGCTACTAAGCACCATCGGCCCAACATCTAACATCTCTGACCATCACATGTGCCTTTGTAATCAAACAGGTGCTTCCAAAAGCATGTATAAATAAAATATATGTTGCCGATATTTTTAAGCCGAAATAAAATATATGTTGTATTTTTAGACCAGCCTGCCGTACCTTATGTCCCAGAGCCTGTGAGTCTCGGTGGTGATGCCAAGTCTGCCAGCAAATACGGTAAATACTTCTTTATAACTTGTATTTGTTTGTAATTTTTACACATTTACAAAACAAACACATCTGAATATATTCTGCACATGTCAACAAAGTACATAGACGCCTATTTTAACAAGCGGTAACTAATAGTTTTTACATAATTACATACATTATCCATTCTGCTGGATGGAGTTGCACAATGTACTCATTTCTAATTCATAATCGCACTCCCACTGCTACTTTCACCACCTCCATTCTGGCCAAGGAGAGCCACAGACTATCACGCACCCCCTCCCACATGGCGCAGTCTCTGGCTCTTCTTATCACCTGCCAGGGACGGGCTCCCACATAGAGCTGAACCCACTCCCAACACAGTCACTATGCTCCATGTGACTCCCCACACCCGTATCAGTGCCCAGACCAGTCCTGGAGGTCCGATCTTCCCTCCATCAGACACGACCAATTGTGTCTGTTTGATGCCTGGCCAGGTTGATAGCATAGCTGAGTTCTCGAATGCTCAACAGTGTTGGACCAGTGTGCCAACCAAGTGCATAAAAATTGTGTCCCAAACCACACGCTATATTCCATATAGACCATATAAACACAGTCATAAATATTGTCAGTCCACTATGGAATTTTCCTGGGATCTCGAAAGCTGTGCCAGCAAAGTGTAATTTTTTATTAAACCACTATAGATTATTTGTTTCACACTTGTCCCTTGATAGTGAGAAATTAAAGGACGTTACTACACTTACATCTAGATTTAATGTATATACACATGGCTGCAACATGCATGTCAGTAATAAACTTAAGTTTGCTTGAAATGATACTATTATAGAAAAACATTACCAGTATTAAGGATCATGAACATATTAGTATGTGTCCAACCCTGCACACAACATACAAACGTGCACCAGCAGAGAGAAGAGATGAGGTGGAATGTGGTCAGCAACTTTGCAAGTGGCCACTAACCAAAATACCAACTTATTTCCTTACTGATTTGCATTGGCACCCCTGCCTAGTCGTGTACTTGCATACTTGATGTTGCCACCTTTCCAACATGCATAAATCAGCAGTACACAACATGTAGTCTTATTCTTCTTCTAGGAAATCCAGCACTGCCCTTCCAACCACAGACTGATGGTCAAATCGTCAATCAGCCAGGTACGAAACATGCACAACTCGATTCTGTATGACTTCCTACTTCATTATTGGATTTAGTTCCTTACAGTTTGTTCATTAAAAACTACTTTAATGTGACTGTGGGTGTGTCCCAAACCACACACTATATTCCATCTATAGACCATATAAACACCATCATAAATATCATCAATCCAATATGTCTGTAAATGTAAATCACACATTCCATTCCATCTATAGACCATATAAATATGGTCAGTCCACTATGGATGTGTGCCAAACCACACTCTATATTCCATATATAGACCATGTAGACACCATCTCCACTATGGTTGTGTCCCAAACCACACTCTTTATTCCATATATTGACCATATAGACACCATCATAAATATCGTCAGTCCACTATAGCTGTGTCCCAAATCACACATTATATTCCATGTATATAGGCCATATATTTATGATGGTGTTTATATGGCTTATTTATATGGAATATAGTGTGTGGTTTGGTACACAACCATAGTAAACTGACGATTAATGTGATGGTGTTTATATGGCTGTGTCCCTATGGTTGTGTCCCAATCCACTTACACAGGACACATAAACACAAGTCACAAATATCTCACCATGAGTCTAATGTGCAAGTGTCTCAGACTGATAATTGGGTTTATGTGGTAGTCATCTGTGTATGTTTTCCAAACCATATTTTACTTTATTATTATTCACTTTAGGATGTATAAACGCCATCATATACCTTCATCAGTCCATGATGAACGTGTCCCAATCCACACAACTCAACATCATCAGTACACTATGGACATGTCCTAAACCACATATATAGACCAACTATTCACTATTACAAATACTATTGGTTCACTATGGTTGTGTCCTAAACCACAAACCCTGTTTACTATAAAGGCCATCACACCCAGCTTACCATTATCAGTCCACTGTGGACGTGTCCCAATCCACACCACATTCACTACAAACCCTCAAGTGATACAGTGCATTAGAATTCCTTTAGTATGCTCTGTTGCACTGAGTTTTACACGTTTTACACTGCATAGTGAAAAGGGTGTGGTTTTGAATAATCAAGCAGTGTTGTTAAAATAATGTGTGTGTCTGTGTGTGTGTTGCCAATATAACCGTTAATACTTTCAATTCCTACTCTACCCAGCAGTGCAGCCTTATAAAGCTCTGCCCTCCAGTCCTGCTATTGATGGAGTCAATCAGTTTGGTCAGTAATCATTTATAAACATACATCACATGGCCAAAAGCATGTGGACACCAACTATTGATTTCAGACGGTTCATTCTCATGTGACCTCGGTGTCTGATGACTGAATGAGCACAAATTCCCACAGACACTTTCCATATTTGTGATAAAACTTTCCAGATGAGTGGAAGCTGTTATACTGTAGATGCAAATGGCATGTGAGTCTGTGTTTTGGAATTGGTGTCTACATACATTTGGCCTTACTGAGTATATAGTAACTTCTAATAAATAATGTCTTTAGATTTTTGTATGTTTAATAACTCTGTGTGTGTGTGTGTGTGTGTGTGTGTGTGTGTATTAGGAGAAGGTAAAGTGCCCACTCAGTCTTTTTCCCCCCTAGTAAATGGAGCTGGAGAGGAGAGCAGTGGTACAGTTATTAAATTCCTTATTTTATTATTCTTATGCAAATTCGATTATATTGCAGGTAATAAATTAAGAATTTGCTGAGGCTGTGGAGATATTTACAAAAATCACTCAAGTTATTAAGGTAAAACCTAAAAAAAATAACACCTGTACATGACCGTGTACGAAAAACTGCATCTAACCTGCAGCCCCAACTTTCTTTGAAAGTTCTTTCTTTGGGTAAAGATGTTTTTTATATAAAAATGCTCGCCGCTCAGGCGCAGCGGTAAAGTACGCTAGCACACCAGAGTTGGGGTTTCGAATACATCGTATCGAATCTCAGCTCTGCCTTTCCGACTGGGCTGGGCGGCTGCATGAACAACGATTGGCTGCTGGAGCCTATCCCAGGTTTCCAATGGGCGCAAGGCACACAGTAACACCATGGACGGGGCGCCAGTGCCGCTTTGTGACAAATGACATTCAGTAAAATAAATAATAATTAATAAATAAAATAATTATTGCACAATAACTGCTCACTGCTTGTAAATATACCGTATAATTGTAGCATTCAGGAGGCTTCACATACTAAAATGATTGAATAATACTTCAGCTAAAATCACAACTTACAGGGACAGTGGTAGTCTTGTGGGTAGAGCTGTGGGCTATCATCTGAAAGGTTGGGAGTTCGAATCCCAGCTCTGCCATGCAGCCACTGTTGGGCCCTTGAGCAAGGTCCTTAACCCTGTCTGGGCGCCGTACGATGGTTGACCCTGCGCTCTGACCCCAGCTTTCAAACAAACTGGGATATTCAAGGAAAAAATGTCGTCGTACTGTCTACATCTGTATCAGTATATATGACAAGTAAAGCATTCTATATCTACAACTTTATAGTTGTACAATAAAGATATTTATATAAAATTATATAAAATGTATATAAATAAAGATGTTTATAGTTATACGAAAAAGATGTTCTGATTCTGTGTGGATGTCATTGTTGGAGCGCCCCCTCTGGTTAGAGAGGAAACTACCACAGATAAACACTGTCATTAGTACTAAAGCAGATAAATAAAAACGTTTGTGATTAAAAGGTTGTGTACACTAGCCATGTAAACAAGTTTATACTGTTTTATTGTGAGAATCCTGTTTATTGCACCTTTAATAGTTTTATATGTTTATATTATAGGAATTATGTTTGTAACAAATGTTAATGTCTGTGGTTTTGTGGTTCCTACAGGACCGGTCAGCTACGTTAAAGGAGGAGTGCAGGCTGAAGGTAAATCATTCATTTCAAAATCATTCCTGGACTTGAAGAATCAAACATTAAGACAAGTTTACTGAAGACATGTTTCTAAAAGAGAAGGTGAAGGTGCTTGCATGGCCTCGCCCTCTAGTTTCCATTGTGCAAATTGCTAAAAGATTTTTCAAGGTGGAAAATGCAACAAAATTTAACCACAATGCTGCGAGAATTTTTATTTTCACTCTCTCATTTTATATATATACAGGGGTTGGACAAAATAACTGAAACACCTGTCATTTTAGTGTGGGAGGTTTCATGGCTAAATTGGACCAGTCTGGTGGCCAATCTTCATTAATTGCACATTGCACCAGTAAGAGCAGAGTGTGACGGTTCAATTAGCAGGGTAAGAGCACAGTTTTGCTCAAAATATTGCAATGCACACAACATTATGGGTGACATACCAGAGTTCAAAAGAGGACAAATTGTTGGTGCACGTCTTGCTGGCGCATCTGTGACCAAGACAGCAAGTCTTTGTGATGTATCAAGAGCCACGGTATCCAGGGTAATGTCAGCATACCACAAAGAAGGACAAACCACATCCAACAGGATTAACTGTGGACGCAAGAGGAAGCTGTCTGAAAGGGATGTTCGGGTGCTAACCCGGATTGTATCCAAAAAACATAAAACCACGGCTGCCCAAATCACGGCAGAATTAAATGTGCACCTCAACTCTCCTGTTTCCACCAGAACTGTCCGTCGGGAGCTGCACAGGGTCAATATACACGGCCGGGCTGCTATAGCCAAACCTTTGGTCACTCGTGCCAATGCCAAACGTCGGTTTCAATGGTGCAAGGAGCGCAAATCTTGGGCTGTGGACAATGTGAAACATGTATTGTTCTCTGTTGAGTCCACCTTTACTGTTTTCCCCACATCCGGGAGAGTTACGGTGTGGAGAAGCCCCAAAGAAGCGTACCACCCAGACTGTTGCATGCCCAGAGTGAAGCATGGGGGTGGATCAGTGATGGTTTGGGCTGCCATATCATGGCATTCCCTTGGCCCAATACTTGTGCTAGATGGGCGCGTCACTGCCAAGGACTACCGAACCATTCTGGAGGACCATGTGCATCCAATGGCGGTGCCGTGTATCAGGATGACAATGCACCAATACAGACAGCAAGACTGGTGAAAGATTGGTTTGATGAACATGAAAGTGAAGTTGAACATCTCCCATGGCCTGCACAGTCAACAGATCTAAATATTATTGAGCCACTTTGGGGTGTTTTGGAGAAGCGAGTCAGGAAACGTTTTCCTCCACCAGCATCACGTAGTGACCTGGCCACTATCCTGCAAGAAGAATGGCTTAAAATATCTCTGACCACTGTGCAGGACTTGTATATGTCATTTCCAAGACGAATTGACGCTGTATTGGCCGCAAAAGGAGGCCCTACACCATACTAATAAATTATTGTGGTCTAAAACCAGGTGTTTCAGTTATTTTGTCCAACCCCTGTATATACACACTAATCAGCCATAACATTAAATCCACCTCCTTGTTTCTACACTCACTGTCCATTTTATCAGCTCCACTTACCATATAAAAGCACTTTGTAGTTCTACAATTACTGACTGTAGTCCATCTGTTTCTATACATGCTTTGTTAGCTCCCTTTCACCCTGTTCTTCAATGGTCAGGACCCCCACAGAGCAGGTATTAGTTAGGTGGTGGATCATTCTCAGCACTGCAGTGACACTGACATGGTGGTGGTGTGTTAGTGTGTGTTGTGCTGGTATGAATGGATCAGACACAGCAGCGCTGCTGGAGTTTTTAAAAACCTCACTGTTCCTGCTGGACTGAGAATAGTCCACCAACCAAATATATCCAGCCAACAGCGCCCCGTGGGCAGCGTCCTGTGACCACTGATGAAGGTCTAGAAGATGAGCGACTCAAACAGCAGCAATAGATGAGCGATCGTCTCTGACTTTACATCTACAAGGTGGACCAACTAGTTAGGAGTGTCTAATAGAGTGGACAGTGAGTGGACACGGTATTTAAAAACTCCAGCAGCGCTGCTGTGTCTGATCCACTCATACCAGCACAACACACACTAACACACCACCACCATGTCAGTGTCACTGCAGTGCTGAGAATGATCCACCACCTAAATAATACCTGCTCTGTGGTGGTCCTGTGGGGGTCCTGACCATTGAAGAACAGGGTGAAAGGGAGCTAACAAAGCATGCAGAGAAACAGATGGACTACAGTCAGTAATTGTAGAACTACAAAGTGCTTCTATATGGTAAGTGGAGCTGATAAAATGGACAGTGAGTGTAGAAACCAGAAGGTGGTTTTAATGTTATGGCTGATCAGTTCAAAATGTGCTAGCGTGTTTTACTGCTGTACCGGCTTCTCTCCTTTCAAAAGTTTATTTGTCACACACAGGTCATACGTGGTATAACTAGCATTCAATGATGATTAATTTTTTATAACTGCCCGCTCACATTTAGAACTAAAGAACAAAAGAAAAACGTAAAACACACAATAGAAATATCAGTCTCGCTCTCCTCAATCAGCAGTGGAGATCAACATCAGTAGAGAGGAAGCGCAACGCAATCGGGTAATTGGATATGACCAGATTGGGAGGAAAATTGGGAAAAATGCAAAAAGAAAAAAAATCATTGCAGGATGACCTGACAGCAGCAGGAACAGCAGTTACACTTAGAACCACATTCCTACAGCCTGTACACACTAAACTCCTTTGCTAAACAATAAGAAGCAGAGAGATGCTAACACCAGCGTTTAGACGAATCAGAACAACGACTAGAATCTTTGTGTCATTTGCAAAAATTGAGCTAATTTCCGTTCTTCTCTCCCTTCCACAAGCCATCTCGTACCCCTCCGCTCCCACTGCCGAGCCCTCCCTGATCCCTTTGCAGTCTTTGGGAAACCCCGCCCTCTCTCCGTTAGCTGCGTACCCTCGGGCAGCGACGCCACAGCAGATCCAAGTTCAGCATCAGCTCCAAGTCCAACTGCAGCCGCAGACTAAATCCTGGACAGGTTCAGATTTTTAATCAATTATCTGATCTGTGATGTTTTTTAAGGCTAATTCTGCTTTTTATAGCAGTCAGTGAGTGTTTATTATTCTCTCTCTGTGCAGGAGGAAATGAGGGCCAACACAGCCTGAAAGGATTCTTCGCGAAAGGATATCAAGGTACCTCAGACAGTGGATCACTTTAGTTTAGCCAAAAATGTAAAATAGAACTAAATGAATGATATTTGGATTTGCTCTAACACAATTATACCAGAGATCTTCAAATCGACAAAAATTACAGTCTGTTGCTTCAAGGAAACAGTTATTCAAGGTCTAGTGCACTACGACGGCATATTAGGGCCACTGTAAAAAATATTTTTAAGTTTTGTTTTTGAGAATATAGTCTTATAAATTTTGATTTTGAGATTAAACTCAAAATAGTTTGAGAATAAAGTCGAAATGTTATGAGAATAAAGTCAAAATTATTTTGAGATTAAAGTCAAAATGATTATGAGAATAAAGTGGAAATGTTATGGCCAAAGAGTGAGCAGCCGTCATAGGCTTGTCAGTCCAGAGAAGCACGAGTCTCCTGTACCTGAATCGGCATGCAAGCGCCGAGGGCAGCTTATAATGAGTGTTATTGTGGTTATCCAATAACCCGCGATTATTTGTGGGTGGCTGTTTGCATTGAACACTCCCATCCACATGACGACTAAACCCCTCGATGTAATTATTTATAGCGATGCCATACGGCTTTAGTTTATCGTACGAGTCCATAAGGCTCGGTTAAAGTACTGCTGATGGCACAGACCCCGAGCGCACCGGTGGCGCACGTTCTTCTAAATAAACCCAGTTTATTACAAAGCTGTTTCATTGTCTTCATACTAATAACAAACTGGTGCTGATATTACAGGAGATCGGGGATTTCTTTATTTGTGAAACTGATATGAAACCGTTGATAACAAATCATGTACAACCCTCATTTAACACAAGGAGGTTGCTATGGCCATAATATTTTGACTTTAATCTCGTAATTATTTTGACTTTATTCTCAAAATCGAAACTTAAAAAAATATTTTTCTTTAAAGTGGCCCTAATACGCCATCGTAAGTGCACACTACAGTCGAGGACAGTAGTGCTGAATCCTAAATGGTACACAGTTAATATAAAGTCATTCGGGTTTCGCCCAAGCTAGCATTGCTAACACATTTTAGCTAAATTCAGTTGTCTTTAGAAACAGGGAAATATTGTTTTAACGTTCTGCAAATGTCGTTTTCTGCCTCAATTGCTAGATTTATCTGCTTTGAAAAGCTTTTTAGAAAGTGCGGCCAACAGCTTTCACTCCTCTGGGAAGGCTTTCAACAAGATTTTGGAATGTGTCTGTGGGATTTTCTGCCCATTCAGTAATAAGGTCACGTACTTGTTGGGTGAAAACGCCTGAATCACGGGCAGAGTTCCAATTTATCTTAAAGTTCTTAAGTGGAGTTGCAGTCAGACTGCTGTGTCTTCATATCTATAGTCATGCTGAAACAGAAAAGGCCCTTCCCCAAACTGCTATATGAAATATATATTTTTAATACTGTAAATATACTGTACATTTTAAATACGTGTAAGCCAGCGCATATCAGATTAGAGGTCAATTATGCTAGCCTGCTACTACTGGGATCCTGGGTTTGAAGCTTAGCTGTGCTATCGGCCAGTCAGGCATCTACATACAAACACGACTGGCTATTTCTGGGTTGGACAAAGGTCTCAGGTCTGAGGTTTGTTACTACATTAATCCCACAGCGACCCTGACCAGGATAAAGCAGTAGTAAAAACATATCAAATTGCGCCATATCAAATTAAGAGGGAATCCAAATGTCACTTAATACAAGTTGCAGGATGACCCAAAATCAGCAGAAACAACAGTCACATAAAGAGCAATGAAATGCACCACAATCATTTCCATTAACACGAGTCACGCCCAAGTCCTTTGCTAAAAAGAGAACCGGCGCATGTTAAATTTCAATGATCAGATGAAACAAATGTAGAATTTTATGCACCAAACCGAATCAGTATTTTAGCAAAAATCATCTTACTTAGACGTTTTCCTTTCTTCTTTCTTCTCTCTTTTTCCAGGTTGATTCTGAAGATGAGGTGCTGAATAAACATTTCTTTAAAAAAAAAAAAAAGTAATTATTGTATATTTATCAGCTTCTTTCTTTTATGGACTCATGTTTCAGTTTTTCTCAGCAGACGTGAACTAAAGACTGTAAAACATTTTATGTTCTGACACACACTTGATTAAAACCTGTCATCACCTCAGAAAAAATCATGCTTTTTTATTTTTTGTGTTTTGTATTTTTATTTTGCAAAATAATTTATTCAACATGATTTTTTTGGTTGCAGTGAACTGATTTCACACAATGTTCAGTTTTTAATAATAAAAAGGAGAGAAATAAAAGCTGCTTTCACTCTTCTTTTTAGATAAAATTTTCATACACTTGTTGTACAGGACATCATTTTCTGTGTGAAATGCTGAGTCAAAAATATACACACACCGAGCTCTTTATTAAGAACACTGGGGTGCACTGGGTAGCACTGTCACCTCACAGCAAGAAGGTCCTGGGTTCGATTCTCAGGTGGAGCAGTTTGGGTTCTCCATGTGTCTGTGTGGGTTTCCTCTGGGAGCTCCGGTTTCCTCCCACAGTACAAAGACATGCAGTCAGGTTAATTGTTCTTTAAAAATTTGAACTGATGAATCTTAAGTAAGCAGTAACTACCTGTCCTGTCATGAATGTAACCAAAGTGTATAAAACAGCAGGTCGTTACAATCCTAATAAATTAATAAATAAATAAATATTGTGATCATTTTATAAGCTACACCTACCATAAAGATATATTTTGTGTGTATACAGTTACTGACTGTAGTCCATTTGTTGCTCCATATGCTTTGTATAAACTTGTTGGACATCCTAATTGGCAGTGCTATCTCAGTGGTTAAGGTACTGGACTTGTGATCGGAAGGTCGCTGGTTCAGGTCACTGTTGGACCCCTGAGCAAGACCCTTAACCTTAAATACAATATACATTGTATTCAGTAACCAGTGTAAGCTGCTTTGCATAAAAGTCTCCGCTAGCACACCAGCACTGAGACTGTGAACACCCCGGTTCGAATCTCAGCTCTGCTACCAACCGACTGGGCGCCATCTAGCGGGCACAATTCACAGTGCCTGCAGCAGACAAAATTGGCCACCGAGTCTGCTGGGTGAGAAAAGGCTAAACTAAGTGGGTGGGGTCTTTAAATGCTGTGCAAGGACCCTGGTTAGTAGACCAAGGCGCCTGTGCAGAAGTGGATGAGCCTTATGTTCAAATCCACCAAAGCACGGGCCTGTAGAAGGGATTGAGGTACTGTATATACCCTCCTCGAACGCAATTGGGATCTCCAGCAGCGGAAGATGCTAAAATCAGGAGAAAAAATAGGAATAAGAAAAAGGTGTCTGCATAATGCAAAATGTCATATCTATTCCAGCTACGTTCAGGGCATTGTGTAGACCACTGCGGTTCCTCTATTCCAAACTCTCACAGGAACAGAGCCTTGCTTGAGCAAGGAAGAACCTTCCCCAAACTGTTGCCACAAAGCTGAAAGCATTTATTTAATAAAATATATTTTATACACCTGTTAGTAACTGGTGTTGCTGAAACACCTGAACTCAATCAAATCATTAGGAGGGGTGTCCAAATACTTTTGGCCATAAAGAATAACAATAAGTATCTCTAATGTTTTTTTTACCTGCAAGCCAGTTTCCTTCAGGTCCAGGATCAGCTCTCAGTCAGCCCAGGAAGAAGAGGTCAGTGTGAGACACACCCTAATCCTACAATGTAAATCCCCATGGTGGCGGAGGACTCGGCATTTGCAGGCAACCTGATGCCCAGGTGAGATGCTGTCGGTCCAGGATCTGGACTACGTGCTGCCGGTTTCTCCTCTAGACAGACAGTAGATGCTTTATTGGCTGCACTACAGGTGGTCAGGGTCCCAGCTGAACGATGGGATTTGTCGCAGTGCCAAAACTTCTGGACTTTAAGAGCTCCCCGTCCCACCTTCAGTTCAACAGGTACGTCCTGAGCGGGTATCGGCCCGTGTCCACCTTTACGGGATGCTTACGGAGTCTCTTCTACCTGCACAACGAATCCGGAAACATCTACACACACGGTAAGGAGGGTGTTGTGACATCATCTGCACCTGTGTTCCTTCTCTTTGATCTTTTATTGAAATTTTTCATTTCACACAAACATTTGATTGTTTTATCTCTTAATTTTACTTGTAAGGATTCAACTGGACATCATTTAGCTTTATTAAATATAGAGTGTGAATTATTATTGCTTGTAAGTCTAAATGCAGGGCACATCTGTGAGTACTGCCTAGCCTAGAAGGTGTGTGGGGGGTGCAGGCTATGACACGCCTTATCGTATGATTGATAAAGAGGGTCTAAGCAAGCACAGAGGACCACACTACACCCTCAGTATTCCTCCACCGGCCAGGGGGTGATATTGATCTCGAGCCTAGGCTGTGGTGGGCTAGCGTAATTGAATGCAGCTATACATACATACAGGGTTTCAGTACTAGTTTGATATACTATAAGGTAGTGTATAAAGGTGTGTGTGTGTGTGTGAACGATATTAAATCAGATTAGCAGTAATCTGTGCACGTCTTCCATTTAACCTGGAAATGATCCTGTTACAGGAAGGTTAAGAACACGGTCGGAGGCAAAGATTTGCATTTGTGGAACTGCATTTGCATTCTTTTAAGACAAAGGCAAACTTTTTAGACTGAGGTACCACCTGTAATTAAAGCAGGACCTTCATGTTCCACCTATACGTCATTTTACAGACACACACACCAGTGTTAATTTCGTTGACGAATGATTTTCGTCATAGTTTTCGTCAACAAACCTTTTTTTCATGACGAAAACGAGACGATGACTAAATAAAAACTACAAAAAAAGATAAAAACTATGACGAAATGAATCAACACTTTTGTCAACGAATAAAAACGAGACGAAAAAGTTTGGCAAGGACGACATCCAATAACTGATTTAGTTTTGTGGAAGGTAGGGACAAGTTAGAAAGAGATCCAATCAGAACTACTTTAGCGTATGAGGAGAGGTGGGACAAGCCGATTAGCCATCCAATCAGCACTAATCTTTTGCAGTACCGCGTTAAGAGCACACTTGCACACATTTGATCTAAACCCGGGAAGACCAGACTAGCCTGTGAACTTTCTTTACTCATGGAACCAAGTTAACTCCACAATGTCAACAGGGAGAAAGAGGAGAGTCGATATATGGACACATTTCTCATTTGACGTCGTGAAAAACAAGACGATGTGTAAACCATGTGGGGCGATCTAGGGTAAAAACACAACAAATCTGAAACATCTGGCACCGCTGGCAGTATAACGGCAACATAATGTCACTGCTGCTTTTATGGTACCCAGTTTTATAAAGAATGTAATATGCAATTTGTTATGAACAATGCATATATTTTTCAGGCAGAGCAGGCCTACTGGTCATTAATATTGTTATTGTTATGCTCAATAAGCAAGGTCAGGTAAATAAAGATGTTTGAAATAAGTTAAATCTGTTTTTGTGTGTATTGCACATTCAAACATTAATAATATTCCATAACTGGTTAAAAATGTTTAATTTTGTGTAAGTGTATATAATGACTTAAATAATTTAAGGGAACTGATGACAAAGCATTTACATTTTACACCCTTTATATTTATTTTAGGGCGGCATGGTGGCTAAGTGGGTAACACTGTCGCCTCACAGCAAGAATGTCCTGGGTTCGAACCCCAGGTGGGGCGGTCCGGGTCCTTTCTGTGTGGAGTTTGCATGTTCTCCCCGTGTCTGCGTGAGTTTCCTCCGGGTGCTCCGGTTTCCTCCCACAGTCCAAAGACGTGCAAGTGAGGTGAATTGAAGATACTAAATTTGTCCATGACTGTGTTCTACTGTACAGTATATCTAATCCAACCATGCCAGCATGCTTTTATGAAATGAGAGGTCACCTGAGTACTCACTTCCCCCTTTTTCAGCCTTTCAACATCCTGCAAACATCAAGACAAGTCAAGTTTATTTGTGTAGCGCTTTTTACAACAGACATTGTCTCAAAGCACCTTCACAGAATCCAGGACTGACAGACCCAAAACCCCCGTTGAGCAAACCGAGGGCGACAGTGGCAGGAAAACTCCCTTAAAATTACAGGAAGGAACCTTGAGAGGAACCAGAGTTAGCAGGGACCTCTGTCCTCCTCGGGTGGCCGAAAAAAATACGTACACAAAAATAATTAAAACTAAAATTTAATAAACAAGCAATTGGAGTTCTTTATTATTCAGTCCAGTCTGTGATCAAGTCTGTTGTGAGTTCTGGACATTTTCAGTGCAAACACGCCGAACCCGTCACATCTAGCAGGAGCTGCATTGTTGGCACAGCAGTCTCGACTCGCAGGATTCAACCTTGGGTGGGTAAACAGGTTTCCGTCAGAACCACCTTAGTGTAAAAATTTAGTTGAAATTATTAAGAGTAAAATGTCAGTTCTGCTGAGAGTAGCACGAGACTCCAGCACGCCTAATTATTACAGCCTGGTTTAGAAGTGAGACGCCTGGAAGACGTTCTACCGCCCCGACCTTGGACCGTCAACAAACCCTAAGCACATTAGAGCGATTAAAAGTGTTCAGCTTCCACACGGCAGAGAGATTACCTTCAGTACCAGATTACCCCCAGCTCCAGATTAGCTCCAGCGTGGCCGGCCGAGAGTGAGATCACCTCCGACCAAAGATTCAAATTTTCTTATTTACATCAGCAGCTGTTCCTTTGAATATTCTCCAGTTTACATCATCCACTGTGCCAAGCTCGGACTCTGGGCTGTGTCTCAAATCAAGCACTCTGTGCCAGCGGTATCCAACCTTTTTTGCACCACAGACCGGTTTCATATATGATATAATTTCACGGACCAGCGGGGACGGGAGGATTTAAAATAAAATGATTCGATGAGCATAATAAAAAACACAAAGTGCATAACAATACTACTCACCAATGATGGAGAATCACTGGGAACCCTGAGACATTAGCAGCTTGTGGGCTTAATATTTTGGTATCACGTGACTGAAATAGGTACGCGATAAGCGCGTCAAGAGGAACGGATCTAGTTTTTTGAAATACAACATCGTTCAGAGCGTTCTTGTCAATAAAACTAAAAAAAATTATTTATTCTTTCTGTGCGGCCCGGTAATAAATGACCCATGGACCAGTACCAGTCCTTGGCTGGTGGTTTGGGACCACTGCTCTATACAGTAGGCCAGGGGAGGCAAAAAATGGGTTGCAGGGTGGTATAATAATAATTAAATCAACTAATTTTAACAGGTACAAACACAAAATAAGCTTGTACACAAACGCCTCCTTGTGGAGGCTTTTACGTTACATCTTGTAAACCGCAGTGGGACCAAATTGCCACCATTTTCATAATTTTTAAAAATTTATTGATGCATTTTCTCCCAATTTAGCATAGCCAATTAGTCTTCTGCTGCTGGGGATCCCGACTGCATTCAAGGAGGGTATATTCGCCTGCTCCACGCCCCTTCCAGCATGTGCACAGTCCCTCAGTCCATTCTTTTCAGGCCTCGGGCCTGCTACTCAGGGTCCTTGCACAGTGTTAGAAGACCACACAGACTTAGTCCAGCCTTTTTGCACCCAGTAGACTTGGTGGCCAATTATTGTCTGCTGCAGGCACTGTCAATTGTGCCCGCTAGATGCCGCCCAGATGACCGGTAGCAGAGCCGAGACTCGAACCAAGGTGTTCAGAATCTCAGCGCTGGTGTGCTAGTGGAAATTCCCGCTGTGCCAACTGGGCACTGCCACCATTTTTATTAATTATTTCGTTCTGTGTTTCGTTTTGATGAATTGTTTGTGTTACCTGGGTCAGAAGGTGTGCAGAAATCATGGACAAAATGTGGGTTTAAAAACCCTGTTCTATACAGTAGGTCACCTGGTATCTAAACGTTGTGGGGTAACTAGAGCTCAAATATTTATTCATTTATCAGGGTTGCAAGGTTTAAAACGAAGCAAGGTGATGTCATAAAGTGACCCAGTTCTGAGCCCCTGAAACATCTATGATGAGACCTAAAGATTTCTGCGCACCACCAACCACCCTGCAGAGCTTAAAGAATTTCATAAGGGTGGCTCCACCAAGTACCAGCAGGGGGTGACTCTGTGTTAGCCGTGCTTTGTTTTTAAAACTCATCACCTTCACCTTTTCATCCTTTTTTTAGGAATCCCATTTGTCTGCATCCTGCTTCTGCTGCCTCTCAGCATCCCATGGTCCAAGGTGGACCAGTGGTGGCTTTGCGTCGTGCACTACCTCGCCTGCCTCTCCCCGACCATCGGCTCCAGCCTCTATCACATCTTCATGAATCACCAAGGTGGCGCTCCAGTCTACACAGCCCTGCTGTCCTTCGACATGTTCGGGATCTGCCTCGTCAACACACTGGGTGAGGACGCTGTCAAAACTGGTACATCACACCAACGAGGAGCAACCAAAATAAAACAGGTCTGGCATGAATAAGAAGCTGTTCGAACATGTGTTCACAGTCAAGCAAGCTTAACATCACCATGGGTTTAGAGGCTGTCTTTCAAAAATGGAATGAAGCCTTCGCTCCAAAATCTGCACCTTAAAGCTCGACTGAAGCTTGCTTGACTGTGGACATTTACACCCATGATCCAGCAGCTTATAATTCATGAAAGACCCTTTTTGTTGTTGGTTTGTAAAAAAAAAAAATCTCTGAACATGAGGTGCAATCAAACTAGCCATATTTATATGGACACAAGTCACCAGCTGTAGACAGTCAATCACTAATAAGGAATTAAGAGGCCATGCTCTTAAATGAGCACCAAATTGATCATCTTGGTTGCCGTTTCTATATTTTTGACCCTCCATATTCTTCCAATCATTCAGTCACAGAAAACAGACAGTTGCAGAACTCACATTTTTGCTATTTTATTCAGGTGTTTTTTCCCTTTTTCTCCCAATTTAGTTTAGCCAATTTGTTCTCCGGTACTGGGAACCCCGATCATGTCTGAGGAGGGTATATTAGCCAGACCCAGCCCCGGTTCTGGACTGCTTTGCTTGGGGGGGCAGTAAAACCTAATGGGGGGCATGTTGATAGTCATGTTTTTGAAGCCAGAAATATATTCAAGGCTTGATTTGTGCATGAATGATGACAGCCAAGCTATTGATACTGGCTTAAAGTGATGTATGAGGTAAAGAAATAAAAATGCATGTTTTCGAACTTAAACTTAAAACCCAATGATTAAAAAATACATGTTGATTATGTAAATGGAGAAAAAAGATTATATAATTGTATTTCATTTTAATACGCCCCCTTAATTAAATTGCCATTACTAATAGAACAACTCTATTTCTTGAAAGGCTTTAATACAAATTTAAGTCAAAGCTGACAAATGTACCTACACACAGACTGAGAATATTCAAACGTGGAAATAGGAATGAGTGAGAATATTTATATTATTGGGAAATTAAAATATAAAGAAAACAAAAGAATACTAATTCTGTAAAAAAAAAGTGTTTACCAGTATACCTGCCTCTCGCTCACACTAACAGAACATATACTGCCGAACTGAACTGTTTGGGGCAGTCTGCCGATTTTTATATGACTCAAAGAGCCAATCAGGAATAAGCAAGGAAATATCTTCACACTGTAAAACAAAATGCATTTTTGTGATTGGTTCAGAGATAATTTTAAAAATAGCCGTTGCTTGCATTGTGCTTGGGGGGGCAAAGACACAATTTGGGGGGGCAATGCCCCCCTCAGCCCCCCCCTAGCGCCGGCCCTGGCCAGACCCCCTTCTTACTTGCTCGTACTTCGGTGGATTGGCATGTGAGGCTGGTCTCGCACATGGACATACTTCTGTACAGGCGCCTCAGGATACTAACCAGGGTCCTTGCGCAGCTTTGAAGACCCCGTCCACTTTTTAGTCCAGTCTTTTCCCACTCAGCAGACTAGTGGCCAATTTAATAGCAGTGCTACACTATATTACTTGCATATTTGCACCAGGCATAACATTATGAGCACTGACAGGTGAAGTGAATAACACTGATTATCTCTTCATCACGGCATTTGTTAGTGGGGGGGGGGGGGGGGTATATTATATTAGGCATCAAGTGAACATTTTATCCTCAAAGTTGATGTTAGAAGCAGGAAAAATGGGCGAGCGTGAGGATCTGAGCGATTTTGACGAGGGCCAAATTGTGATGGCTAGACGACTGGGTTAGAGCATCTCCAAAACTGCAGCTCTTGTGGGGTGTTCCCGGTCTGCAGTGGTCAGTATCTATCAAAAGTCCAAGGAAGGAACAGTGGTAAACCGGCGACAGGGTCATGGGCGGCCAAGGCTCACTGATGCACGTGGGAGCAAAGGCTGGCTCGTGTGGTCCGATCCAACAGACGAGCTTCTGTAGCTCAAACTGCTGAAGAAGTTAATGCTGGTTCTGATAGAAATGTGTCAGAATACACAGAGCATCACAGTTGTATGGGGCAGCACAGCCACAGACCAGTCAGGGTGCCCATGCTGACCCCTGTCCATCGCTGAAAGTGATAAAGCCTCACTAGATTTAAACTAGAGAGTTCAGAATCCCAGCGCTGGTGAACTAGCAGAAATCTTTTTTTAAAAAGTAGTCTTGCAGTTAAGATACTGGACTAGTAATCAGAAGGACGCTGGTTTAAGCCCCACCACCTCCAGCTTGCTGCGGTTGGACAATTGAGCAAGGCTCTTAACCCTCACATGCTTAGACTGTATACTGTCACAGTACTGTAAGTCGCTTTGAATAAAGGTGTCTGCTAAATGCTGAAAATGTAAATGTAAAATCTTCTCTATTTATTTGCAGGAGCTCTGCCCATTGTACACATCACCCTCCTGTGCCAGCCCTTCGCCCGGCATCCCGTCATGTTAACCTATCTGCTCGTCTCATGTCGAGGCGTCTACGATGCCCTGACGGCTAAGACCAGCGGCCGGCGCCTTCGCTCCTTCGCCTACCAGGCAGCATTCCGGATTTTCCTATTCGCACTGCGCTTATTAGAGTTCGGCACGGGCAACCCCAAGTCGCTTTTCTTCTACTTTATAATGGAAGTGCTTGCGGCGGGAGGAGGCCTGGTCAACGTGCTCCGGATACCCGAGCGCTTCAGCCCCGGTACCTTCGACTACTGCTTCAACAGCCACCAGATCATGCACGTGTCCGTCGTTCTGGCCATCGTGTTCCTGCACTGGGGCACCAAGGAGGACTTCGCATGGCTGAAGGACTACGAGTGCCCTACGAACTGAGGAGAATAAAAAGATCTAGGTTTACATACCCGTGTGGAAACGTGTACGTATCATGGCGGTCACTGGGTTTTAATGATTTTAACAACTGGAACACATACTTCTTTGCACAAAAAATAAACTAACAAATAAACAACTAAATAAATAAACATAAATGTCAAGTTTCAGGAGGCTACATTTAACTTTGCAGCTTTGTCTCCAAATTTCTTGTTAGTGATTATGAATGACCAGAGCTGGTGACTTCTCTGTGCTCATATAAATACAGCTAATTTTTCTGCACCCATTGGAACAAGCCACAGGCATTACAGTGAGAGCTTACGTGGAACAGTGGTCTCATTTACATTTACAGCATTTAGCAGACGCTTTTATCCAAAGCGACTTACACAAGGAGCTGAACACGATGAGCAATTGAGGGTTAAGGGCCTTGCTCAGGGACCCAACAGTGGCAACTTGGTGGTAGCGGGGCTTGAACCGGCAACCTTCTGTTTACTAGTCCAGTACCTTAACCACTGAGCTATCACTGCCTGAGCAGTGATTTAGCAGATGCTTTTAACCAAAGCGACTTATAGTACTGTGACAGTGTATTATTTAAGCAATTGAGGGTTAAGGGCCTTGCTCAAGGGCCCAACAGTGGCAACCTTACAGCAGTGGGGCTTGAACCAGCGACCTTTCAATGACTAGTCTAGTACCTTAACCACTAGGCTATAACTGCCCCGTCTCCTTGTCAAGGTCCTTCAAACCCAAATATTCACCTCAGAGGAAATTTGTATGAATAATCAGACACCATTAAAAAACAGGCTCACTATGAATGAGCAGAAACACACAGCAAACACACAGCAAACACACACTGTCCACAGTCAGGCCAGCTTTACATCACCATGCTTACAAAAGAGTTGGACAGTTATTTGGCCACAATGACCATGAGCATGTTTGGGCAGTGGTAGCTCAGTGGTTAAGGTACTGGACTAGTAATCCCCGCTACCGCCAGGTTGCCACTGTTGGGCCCCTGAGCAAGGCCCTTAACCCTCAATTCCTCAAAAAATTGTGTTCAGTCATAATTGTAAGCGTCTGCTAAGTGCCGAAAATTTAAATGTTCGGAGGGGAAAAGGTGAAGCATTCAAACACAACAACAGTGTACCTACTGCCACTCAGGTGGCGCAGCGGTAAAACACACTAGCACACCAGAGCTGGGATTTCGAATACATCGTATTGACTCTCAGCTCTGCCATCCGGCCGGGAGGCCACATGAACAACGATTAACTGTTGTTCACAGGACCAGGGTTCCTCATAACTGGTGCAATTACGACCTCTGCTGGCTGACTGATGGTGCCTGCGCAGAGTTGGGAATAATGCTGATCAGGGTGTGTCTCTCTGTGCACAAGGCTGATTCACATATGAACTCACCTTGTGCAGGTGAAAAGATGCAGTCGGTACTGCACACGTGTCGGAGGGGTGTTGCATGTGTCAGTTGCGAAGCTCCTCAGTCAGCAGTGGAGGGTTGTATTGGTAGAGGTGAAGCGTAACACAATCAGGGTAATTGGAAACGTCTAGATTAGGGGGGAAAATTCTGAGAAAAAAGGAGGGAAAAAAACCCAGTGTGTACCTACTGTGAAGCACGGTGATGGTAGTATTACTCCCTGGAGCAGTTTGGCCACCAATTAAGCTGGTGCATTGCAGAAAGTGAATGAAATAATAAAGCGAGATTGAGTCAAACTTCTCCGACCCTGGGTGCACTTCAGTGTTTCAGCAGATCTGTCCACAGCACTTATTACACCTGGAATATGTGTGCTGTACTAAAAGGTCAAGTCTGGTCCAGTAAACCAACACATTCAGTTGAATTGTATGTTTTTAACGCAGCAAATGTTGTCAAAATGTTCGGACAAAGACGTTTGTGTTCCAAAATAAGATCTGACGACTACCATGACCTACATGTCTCTCACGGGTATATGTAAACTTCTGGTCACTACTGTGAATAAATGGCATTACAATCATGTAAGCCACAATTTATGGTGCATCAGGGACTGCACGGCTCATGGTGCACTGAAGGCAAAGTGTGCAAAAAAAAATGGTGCTCTTTGACTTTCTGTAAGCGGTTTGATTCGTCAAATGTTTTGTTTTAACATATGAAGAAATAAATAATATTAATAATAGTAACAATAATATATATATACTGTATATATATATTGTTTTTATTTTACTTGTCTGCAGATGTCACAGAATGTAACCCCATCCTACATTTCACTTCTTATATACACTTTGTGCTTGTAAAAAAAATGTATTCATTAAGTACTGGTGTCACTTCTTTTAGATCTCCTGGCACAAGAACAGAACCATGATGGACCAAAAAACTTACACCAACAAGGTATAACATTCTGAGCACTGACAGGTGAAGTGAATAACACTGATTATCTCTTCATCACGGCACCTGTTAGTGGGGGGGATATATTATATTAGGCAGCAAGTGAACATTTTATCCTCAAAGTTGATGTTAGAAGCAGGAAAAATGGGCGAGCGTGAGGATCTGAGCGAGTTTGACGAGGACCAAATTGTGATGGCTAGATGACTGCAGCTCTTGTGGGGTGTGTCCCGGTCTGCAGTGGTCAGTATCTATCAAAAGTGGTCCAAGGAAGGAACAGTGGTAAACCCGCGACAGGGTCATGGGCGGACAAGGCTCACTGATGCACGTGGGGAGCGAAGGCTGGCTCGTGTGGTCCGATCCGACAGACGAGCTGCTGTAGCTCAAACTGCTGAAGAAGTTCATGCTGGTTCTGATAGAAAGGTGTCAGAATACACAGAGCAGCACAGTTGCAGGGCTGTTTTGGCAGCAAAACAAGGGGGGACCAACACAATATTAGGAAGGTGGTCATAATGTTATGCCTGATCGGTGTAGAGCTTAGTAATCAACTGTGAACCTAACAGTTATATACAAGAATTAGTATCAAAGTTAATAGTAAAATAATGTTTCTACAGAAAAGCTTTTTCCCTTGTCTGCACCCAGTTTGAATGTACTCAATTCCCCTGTACACCTCTGCTCAATGGACTTGATAAATTACTGTTCACACAAAATAAATCAAATGTTTCATTTATGCATTTTGCTGAAGCTGTTTAATTGAAGGAAACATATTTACAATCCAAATAAAAACAAACCTACATTATCTGAACGACTTTTATCATTTATTTTTTCATTTGGCACCCAAAGATTGAAGCTCCAGATCAGCAAACCCTCTTAATAATGAGCTTATGCAATTATTTTTTTTTTGCCTGATGGCTGGGTGGTACTGAAGCTCATTTGTGCCACCTGAAGGAGAAAACAAGGCTTTGCAAAGTTCAGTGCTGGCCAAAGAGGGCTGCAGACTAGCACCTGCCTCCTCGGAAATGTGTGAAATCGAGGGCAGCCGTCCAACGAGATTCTCACAGAGAGCCGTTACACATACAGAGTCATGCTCGGTCAGACATGCAGAGGTAACGAAGAGGAATCCTATCTGAGCCACCCTCCCTCAGACACGGCTAATTGTATTTATTATGAGCTTTGAGATTTGAACTCGAGAGCTACGTTGGGAGGTTCCCAAGGGCCCAATTCCCTGCTTGCAAGCTCATTAATCAATTTAAAAAAAACACTAATGTAAAATTAAAATGTAGATTTTTATTTGTGCTTGTCTTCACTAGGTGGCAGAAATGAACTTTTTAAACGGGCTTTTTAAAGTAAGAGTTCAGATTTTTTATATTGTTGTAAGTTCCAATAGTTTCAGTATCGATTGTTTGGGTTTTTTCGCTATATCCTGATGTCTGATGCATATACTGATATATCAGTCCACCAGTTAGGGAGATCATGTGACCATCACAACCAATAAAGGCACATTACTCATTACTGTGATTATAACGATTGTGTACGAGATCTTCAGGATGTTTCGTTTCATCTAGTCTGAGACGGTCGGACGTTCACGTCAGTCTTCGTCCGAGCTGCTGTTCCCCTCCTCGGCGTCGGACAGGTCAGCGATGGGGAAGCGCAGGATGGCCGCCACGCCGCTCAGCTGATTCAGCTCTGAAAAAGAGACGGATACTGTAAGTAGGATCTCGGATTATATCCGGTGTAAAACGTAAAATAAATATCATGAACTTACGTTCTCCAGAAACGTGCAAGCTTGAGAAGATCCTGCACAAAAAAAGTATAAAAATAACACAATGTTCAATCAGGTTATTATTAATGTGAGTACAAAAGTAATTACAGCAGTTGGAGCCTAGTGGTTAAGGTACTGGACTAGTAATCAAAAGGTCGCTGGTTCAAGCCCCACCACTGCCAGGTTGCTGCTGTTGGGCCCTTGAGCAAGGCCCTTAACCCTCAATTGATTAGATTGTATACAGTCACTGTATTGTAAGTCACTTTGGATTAAAGCATCTGCTAAATGCTGAAAATGTAAAATACAGCTTTAACACATTTTGGCTAAAAGAAAATGAGCTTTGTGCAGCATTGTGGTTCCATTTCTCTCAGGTTACAGGTGTCCCTCTTCAGATTATTTATTTATTAGGATTTTAACGTCATGTTTTACACTTTGGTTACATTCATGACAGGAACGGTAGTTACTCATTACACAAGATTCATCAGTTCAGGTTTAATATCAAACACAGTCATGGACAATTTAGTGTCTCCAGTTCACCTCACTTGCACGTCTTTGTACTGTGGGAGGAAACCGGAGCTCCCGGAGTAAACCCACACAGACACGGGGAGAACATGCAAACTCCACACAGAAAGGACCCGGGCCGCCCCACCTGGAGATCGAACCCAGGACCTTCTTGCTGTGAGGTGACAGTGCTACCCACTTATAGCCATATAATAAGTGTATAAATGTTTCAGATTAATTAAAATATTATTATAGTTATTACTATTGTTGGGCAGTTGTAGCTTAGCGGTTAAGGTACTGGACCAGTAATTAGAAGGTTGCCGGTTCAAGCCTCACCACTGCCAGGTTGCCCAGTACTGTAAGTCGCTTTGGATAAAGGCGTCTGCTAAATGCAGAAAATGTGAATGTTATTTATTATTGTTGTTGTTTAATCAATAACTCTTTTAATGGTTATTATTATTACTAAACAGAAAAAAAAAAATACCACTACCATATTGAGGGCCGTAAACAAAGGAATTATTAACAGAAGGCAGTGAAGAAAATTGTTTGAGAACAGATCAGGAGCATGAGTAAGATGTTTGCATCATTAAGTGAGTGTTTGTGTCTGGACGAGGCTGGCACTAACATCAACTTTTAGTTTTCCTTTAATTTGTCACCTGCCACTCTAGATTACTAATGCACAAACGTTCTCAGAACTGCACCAAGATTAGATTACCTGACGGTTCCACCGCTGTCCCTCACGTTATCCACAAGCCGGACGTATCGGCTCCGGGTAGCTACGTTCTGATGTCTGATGGAGAGTAAAAAACACAGACAACATTACATACTGATCTCTGACTCTCTCTCTCTCTCTTTTTAACTCCCCCCCCCCAGGACCACCACAGAGCAGGTATTATTTAGGTGGTGGATCATTCTCAGCACTGCGGTGACACTGACATGGTGGTGGTGTGTTAGTGTGTGTTGTGCTGGTATGAGTGGATCCGACACAGCAGCGCTGCTGGAGTTTTTAAATACCGTGTCCACTCACTGTCCACTCTATTAGACACTCCTACCTAGTTGGTCCACCTTGTAGATGTAAAGTCAGAGACGATCGCTCATCTATTGCTGCTGTTTGAGTCGGTCATCTTTAAGATCTTCATCAGTGGTCACAGGACGCTGCCCACGGGGTGCTGTTGGCTGGATATATTTTTGGTTGGTGGACTAATCTCAGTCCAGCAGTGACAGTGAGGTGTTTGAAAACTCCAGCAGCGCTGCTGTGTCGGATCCACTCATACCAGCACAACACACACTAACACACCACCACCATGTCAGTGTCACTGCAGTGCTGAGAATCATCCACCACCTAAATAATACCTGCTCTGTGGTGGTCCTGTGGGGGTCCTGACCATTGAAGAACAGCATGAAAGGGGGCAAAAAATAAGTATGTAGAGAAAGAGATGGACTACAGTCAGTAATTGTAGAACTACAAAGTGTGTCTACATGGTAAGTGGAGCTGATAAAATGAATTTATCCATTTTTCCATTTAAAACAAATCATTATGCACCAGTATCACCAGTACTGTACCTTCCCGTACCTGCTGGAGTAGCATGTCTACTGTAAATGCACTAATAAAAGCTCATACAGAAATGATCCCACATGCTCTACCTGAACAGCTGGTCACTGATCAGCAGGATGTCGATGGCTAAAGCTTCACTTGCTCTTTCCACATGTGCCACCCTGCACAAAAAAACACATTAAATACAAACCGGAGAGATCAGAAACACACATTTATTTATTAGCATTTATTTATATATTAGCATTAGCAGCGTTAGCTCACCCGTAGAAAGCTCGGTCTGGTTCATGTTGCAGCATTTTATAAAAATCCTCCAGAGCTTTCACTTCACCAGCAGCCTGAAATAAAACGTGTTGTGTATCTCAGTAATGAGTCTGAAAGTCCCCAAGTACTGAAATCAAACCTGCACACGGCGTGTGTGATGCATCAGTATCCTCACCTTAGTGTCGGACAGACGGCTGGTGACGGCGGGATCAGACAGAACCTCTGTGGAAACAACACTCAGCACTCTAAATTAACGAGCTAACGTATTCGTTTAAAGCAGCGGTTCTTAAAGTGTGTGTGTGTGTGTGTGTGTCGTAATTATTAGGTATTAAGAGTTAGATTATAATGTTATCATTACTACATTGACATTTTCAGCATTTAGGAGACGTTTTTATCCAAAGCGACTTACAGTACAGTGACAGTATACAGTCTAATCAACTGACAGTTAAGGGCCTTGCTCAAGGGTCCAACAGTGGCAACCTGGCAGTGGTGGGGCTTGAACCGGAAACCTTCTGATTACTAGTCCAGTACGTTAACCACTAGGCTACAGCTGCCCCTATTACTATTATTATTATTAAATCCACAATACTGATTTTATTTACTTTTATTTTGGGTAAATTAATAATATTGTCATTGTTGTTTAAATGATTATCTAATAAAATTTTATTTATTAGTATTAAAATTTGTATTTTAATGCTGAACTATTTACTTGGAAATTATGGAATAAACGTTTGTAAAATGTGTTATCATAGTAATTATTATTATTATCATCATTACTGTGTTTACTTACTTTATAAATAATAACAATAATGAATATATAATATTTATAATAATAAATAATAATAAATATATAATATTTATTTTAATTGTAAGTATTAATAAAAGTATTATTTTTTAATAAAAATGCCATAAATTAAACAAATACGTGCTGAACACGGTGTTATATTAAAATAAAAAAAATAATATAATAAAATAAAATAAATAATTTTATTTTAGTGGTTTTCATTATTATATCTGTTATGATTTTAATTTAAAGTTTATTATAATTATTACTATTATTTATTTACTACTATTTTTTTTAAGTTATATTTTTGGATTGTTGTTTTATTATTGTAATGATTACATTCCTAATATTTATTTCAACTGTCATTATTTGTTAATTCGTTATATTATCATTATTTATTATTGTTGATGTTTAAGCATGAACTCTTTAATGGTTATTAATATTATTATTATTATTATTAAACACAGAAAATAATTACCACTACCAAGTTGAGGGCCGTAAACAGGGGAATTATTAACAGAGGGCAGTGAAGAAAACTGTAGTACTGATCAGGAGCATGAGTGAGATGTTTGTACCTTTAAGGGAGTACTTGTGTCCGGATGAGGCGTGCACTAACATAAACTTGGGCCGGTTCTCCAGCAGAACCTTGCACTCCTGTCTGACTGCTTCTTTAAAGAGGTAGGAGATGAACTGATCCTTAACGAAGCCTGGACTCGCCACCAGAATACACTTCACCACTGACAGACAGAGAGAGAGAGAGAGAGAGAGACAGACAGAGAGAGAGACAGAGAGAGAGAGAGAGAGAGCGAGACTGTAATTCTACAGAAGAATGATGGACGGCTGCTCAGCTACTAACCAGCCAGTGATGAATCTCACCATCAAAATTGAAGTGTCGGAGGATTCCCTGCATGACGGCTTCGTAGAATCGCTCCAGCGCCTGAAAGAAGAAACAGAACAACAGATATGAACCCCCGACCACAGACGGCTCCGGCATCGTCAGGATTCCAACCTGCTATGGCTTTACCTTTTCGTGCTGG
Source organism: Trichomycterus rosablanca (assembly GCF_030014385.1). NCBI lineage: Eukaryota > Metazoa > Chordata > Actinopteri > Siluriformes > Trichomycteridae > Trichomycterus > Trichomycterus rosablanca. The sequence continues at coordinate 36,334,925 of NC_085997.1, read as the reverse complement.
GCGCAGCTGCCCCTCCTCTTGCGCGGGATCGTAACCTCAACTTTGGCCCTCAGGAGCGTCATGGCCGGCGTCACCAGCACCAGGTTAGCCAGGCCCTCCTGCATCACCACCGCAGCCACGTCCGCCTTCTGTGCTGGGTCGCAGGCCTGCTCTGTGGGGTCACGGGAAATTTGATAAGAATTATGAAAGCATTAATTCTGCGCTTCATTATTAATATAGAATTTACCGATTCTGTCCAGAACTACGCTGTCCCAAACTTTTTTGGCAAGTGTGAACTTCCTGTTGGGCTCCAGCTCGATGGTGTGATAGGCCCCCATCTAACCAAAAAGTAAAAAACAACACAGAAAAAAATGAATGAAATAACCTGGATTTATTCTTCATACACGTAGTACAGATTCAAAAGTATGTGGACACCCCTAATTATTTGGAAAAACAAACTCCAGTAACCTGCACAGAGCCCTGACTTCAACCACATTAAACACATTTGGGATGAACTGGAATGCTGATTGCAAGTCAGACCTTCTCATACAACATCAGTGCCTAAGAATGCTCTCACAAATTCCCACAGACACACTCCAAAATCCTGTGGAAAGCCTTTTCCAAAACAGTAAAGGCAGGGACGTAGAAAATGCAGGAGCCAGGGCTGTGGACAGTGTCGCCCATATTACAGCAGCTTGTAATTGTAGCAGACCTGTATTGGTGGCCATCCAAATTTCTCTTCAGAACAAGGTCACGGTTTGTTTTTTCCTCCTGACTGGGTGCAGTCAAACTAGCCCTATTTATATGGACACAGACTAGACATCAGCTGCATACATGTTACTTCAGAAATTATATGTTTGTTCATGACTTAGTCAGGTGACCCTGATCCCAGACCAGGCGGAGGATATGTTGCACACTTCGGCAACAGTCTGAGAGCCTCGACCATCAGGTAACGAGAACCAACTGGCACACAAACTGCCCTCACCCTTTACTCCAGCGGGTAAAAACGTTTCTCTTTTACTAAGATCTCTGGTCGTTTCTCATACAGGAAGGTGCAAGTACAAGCTTGTGGTCAGGTGTAGGGAAATTTGGATGGCCAGTAGAGCCACCAAAAACAGGTCTGCTACATTTACAAGCTTCTGTAATATGGGCGACACTGTCCACAGTCAAGTGAGCTTTACATTACCAGCCCTGGCTCCTGTCTTTCCGTTGTCCCTGTGTTCAAGAGCAATCGGCGTTCGAGAGTTGAGGTGTCAATTTTGAAGAAGAGGCTTCTTTTTTGTCGCGCATTCCCTAATCCCAGGGTGATGTAAAGCTCGCTCGACCGTAAACAGTGTCAGTGGCTCTTGGGTTACAAATTTCCCCTCAACAGATTATAACAACTTGGGTTTTCCTCCCGACACGAACTCTGCGCGAACTCTAGTGTATTGGGCAGTTGTAGCCCAGTGGTTAAAGTACTGAACTAGTAATCAGAAGGTCGCAGGATAAAGCCCGACCACTGCCAGGTTGCCACTGTTGGGCCCTTGAGCAAAGCCCTTAAACGTCAATTGTACCCCCCGTCTGCTGGAAAAACTGTGGCAATTAAAACGTCAATTGCTTTGACTGAATACTGTCACACTACTGTAATTTGCTTTGGATAAAGCTTGTGAGGTGTCTGCATACTTTTGGCCATAGTGTTCATGGTCTGATTCTAGTCGGAGTCATTTTCCAACTGAAAGAAAAGTTCAGAATTCATCCTCACTGTAGCGCAAGTCTTGAGAAAACACTACTGGCACTGAAGAACGTTCTGGCCATTTTGAAATACAAGGGTTCACATACTTTTCAGCCTGGATTGAGATGGAAAGATTAAGCAGTGTGATTAATAAAGACATAAAGCCAAGAAAAGTTAAATGGATTTGTCGGTCAGGATGATCTGGATGAAGATCTGACAACATTTTATGCGCGATCATGCAGAAATCCTGGTCAATATAAAGGGTTCACAAACTTAAAACAGGCATCATGTTAATCAGTCAATAGTATCATGAACCAGACCTTGACATATTGGTTCTCCTCGATGTTGGTGCCCTTGACCCGTAGCTGGCACACCTGCGAGTCGAAGTCGATGGTCTCGACGCAGATGGTGAGAGTCGTCCGGACTCTCGAGCTTCCCACGCTGCCGGTGGACGACTCCGTCTGCACCTTCCTGTATGGGAAACGACCAGAGATCTTAGTAAAAGAGGAACTTTTTTACCCACTGGAGTAAAGCGTGAGGGCAGTTTGTGTGCCAGTTGGTTCTCGTTACCTGATGGTCGAGGCTCTCAGACTGTCGCCGACCTGCACTAAGTTGTAAGTGTGCCACATATCCTCCGCCTCATCCGGGATCAGGGTCACCTGACTGAGTCGTAAATAAACAAATAACTTCAGAAGTAACACGTTACAATAAAATGTATGCAGCTGGTGTCTAGTCTGTGTCCATATAAATAGGGCTAGTTTGCCTGCACCCAGTCAGGAGGAGAAAACAAACCGTGACCTTATTCTGAAGAGAAATGTGGATGGCCACCAAAACAGGTCTGCTGTATTATGAGTGACGCTGTTCACAGTCAAGTGAGCTTTACATTACCAGCCCTGGCTCCTGCCTTTTCTATGTCCCTGTCTTCAAGAACAAACATCGTTTGAGCTTTGAGTTGCCAATTTTGGAGCAGAGGCTTCTTTTTTGTTGCGCATTCTTTAATCCCAGGGTGATGTAAAGCTCGCTCGACCGTAAACAGTGTCAGTAGTTCTTGGATTACAAATTTCCTCTCAGCAGGAAATAAAAATGTGGGGTTTTTTTCCTGACATGCACCTGTGCATGGTATTTGTGTGAAGGGCTCTGGAACCTCCAAGACCCTGATCAGGTTCAATAGTGTGGGTGCCAAAAAAGGACCCGAGAAGCTGAGTTAGATTTTTCTTCCATTCACGCTGTTTGTGTAGTATGGCATGTTCTCCCAGTGTCCATGCTAGTCTTCATTTCACTTCCTATAAATGCAGAAGGTGGATTGGCAGCTCCAAATTGCAGTGTTTGTTTGTTTATTAGGATTTTAACGCCATGTTTTACATTTTGGTTACATTCATGACAGGAACGGTAGTTACTCACTACACAAGATTATATCGAACACAGTCATGGACAATTTTCTATCTCCAATTCACCTCACTTGCATGTCTTTGGACTGTTGGAGGAAACCGGCGCACCGGGAGTAAACCCACACAGACACGGGGAGAACATGCAAACTTCACACAGAAAGAACCCGGACTGCCCCACCTGGGGATCGAACCCAGGACCTTCTTGCTGTGAGGCGACAGTGTTACCCACCTAGCCACCGTGCCGCCCCCAAATTGCTGTATAAGTCAGTAAATGTGAGAGTTAATGATGCCCTAAAATGAATGTTTTCCTGTCTCAATGTAAGGTGAGTTTAGGTTTTCCTCCTGACATTTGTGATGGATTCAGACAGTCAAACAAGCCCTATTTATGTAGACACTAAGAAGTCACCAGCTGTAGTCGATCATAAACACAACTGAGAACATAGGAGGTATTTTCACAAAAGTAAAGAACATCACAGAACCTGTTATGTCACCAATATAAACAAAAAAGCTGCTCTTTTTATATTTTTGAACAGGTATGATGCCAGAGAACAAACTACAAACGTCCAATTTTTAAGTCAAGGAAGAAAAGTGTCAGACATGATAAAAATTCTAATTTGTGTATATAACTGTGGGTCCAAACCCTATATAAAGCACTAAAAGTAGATTTGGGACACAACCCTAATGTCCACATTTCAACTTGTCAGTCAGTAGAGCAGATGTAGTGTGTTCTCACCCGGCATTGTCTTTCTCGATGTCTTTATGAACCAACTTCATTGTTTCTCGGTTTATTAACCAGTTTAAAAAGGAATATATATATTTGTGTTGTGTTAATCCATTAGTTTGTTGCTGTCGGAAGGTTTTAATCCACAGATCTGAGCCATTACTACTGGATGAATCACCAACCGAATGGGCTGTCGCTACCCTATTGCGTCATCCATTCGCAAAAACCCGAATTATCTATTTTATTTTAAGTTAAAATTAACTATATATCACGTTTGTTCCGTTTTGAGACATTAAGATGCAATAAGCTCTGTTTTTGTGTTCAAACTGACGTTTTACAAGCCTTTTTCACTAGTTGTAGTTCTTCGATCATGGTCTATAAACTACATTTCCCATGAACACCCGCTCCCACGCCAGCTTTTAGCTCGCAGCTAACGTTATCAGTAGGGTTGCCAACCGTCCCGTAAAATACGGAATCGTTCCGTATTAGACTGTTCAATACTAGAGCTGGGCGGTTCCTGAATCACCCGGGTTAATGATTCGAATCTTTGTACTGAATCAGGAATCACGAGTCCAAAATCTCAATTAACGCGGATCCTACGAGTCCTCTGACTGGCTGCTGCTAAGTATACAAGGCGAGTGAGCCGACTCACTGGAAACACCTCTGACTCAGATGATTTGGCTGAACCGACTTCCAATTTTAAACCCTTGACCCATTAATATACCCATCTGATTGGTAGGTGATTCAACCCCCCCTCCCACATGGTCAAGATTTCACTTAAAAAAAGTGTTTTGTGTGCTGGGCTCTGGAAGCACCGAGACCCTGATCAGGTTCAAAAGTGTGGGTGTAATAACATGGAACAGCAAAAGAGGACCTGCGAATCTGAATTAGATTTTTTCCTAAAGTAAACCGGAATGTCCAGAGGAAACCCACAGTAACTAGTAGAGAACATACCAAATTTCTCATAACAGTGGGACTGGTGCTATGTGGCACTTACTCCACCATGCCCTGCCCCCATCACAGGTGGACTATAGATAGCTTCCCCCCACTGTCCATGGTGTGTTCTTGCCTTGAAGACAAAGTGATGCTGGACCCACTTCTTCCTAATCAGGGTCACTGTGGACCCAGAGCCACCCTAAACACTAGATACAGGGTGCCAATCCATTGCAGGCTAGATGCTTTACTTACAACTAGGGACAAGTATTTGCAAGTTGTGCATGACGGTGGATTCCTGACCTAGTGCTCAGTGTTTCTTAGATAGGTAGGTAGGTAGATAGATAGATAGATAGATAGATAGATAGATAGATAGACAGACAGACAGACAGACAGACAGACAGACAGACAGACAGACAGACAGACAGAGCAGCAAAAGACCTGGGAGCCTGGGTTTGCTTCTTACCTCCGGTCACTGTATGTAAGGAGTTTTGGCATGTTCTCCCAGTGCTCATGTCAGTAAGTGTGAGTAAATGTGAGTGAATAAGTGTGATGCCCTGCAATGTGTTGATTCTTTGTTCTTTGCTATGCATTCAGACCGCGACCCTGACCCTAATTAACCTGTTCATAATAAAAATAGAAGACTAATTAATTAATTTATTTATTTATTAGGATTTTAACGTCATGTTTTACACTTTGCTTACATTCATGACAGGAACGGTAGTTACTGGTTACACAAGATTCATCAGTTCACAAGTTTAATGTCAAACACAGTCATGGACAATTTTGTATCTCCAATTCACCTCACTTGCATGTTTTTGGACTGTGGGAGGAAACCGGAGTTCCTGGAGGAAACCCACGCAGACACGGGGAAAACATGCAAACTCCACACAGAAAGGACTCGGACCACCCCACCTGAGAATCAAACCCAGGACCTTCTTGCTGTGAGGCGACAGTGCTACCCACTAAGCCATTGCGTCGCCCACAAAAAGCATTAAGAGGTATGCAGGAACACACTATGCACTAGTATTACTCCACCGCTTTTGTCAGAGCCTCATCCAGGCAGAAGGAGTCGTTGTTGCAGCGGCAAAGAGGTAACCAATCATGTCTGTTAAGCGCCCAACCAGGCTGGTGGCATTAAGAACAGTTTGCATGTTCTTACCCAGGGTTCTAGCGCATCAGACAGTGGCTTTACTGTTTCAGTATCAAGCTAGAGGAATCAAACCCAGGGCCTTCCTGCTGTGAGACGACAGCGCTACCCACTGAGCCACCGTGCCGTCTCCAAATAATGATTAATTGTTGCAAAACGTCGGGGAAGCACAAGGCCTGGGAGCCTGGGTCTGCTTCTCACCTCAGGTCACTGTCAGTTAGGGGTTTTTGGCATGTTTTTCTTGTGTCTATGTCAGTGAGTGAGCGAATAAGAGTTTGATGCCCTGTAATGTGCTGATTCTTTGTTCTTTGCTATGCCTTCAGACTGCGACCCTGACCATAGTTAACCTGTTTGTAGTAAAAAAAGTAGAAAACTGATGAATTAAAGCGTTAAATTTGGTGCGACCGGAATTGACGTCACCACCGAAACGTGGTTGATGAAACCGGCTGTGTGACGTACTGGGCTGTTCAGGCGACGCTGTGTTTTAAACACGCCCGCTTCAGGCTGGAAGGCCGAAAACACGAAAAATATCGAAGTTTACGTTCATTTAACTTTATTCTGATGAGGTAACTCGCGGCGGGAGGTATTTATTAACTTATTTGGGGGTAGTTATCTGAAATATTTGATTATTTTGAGGTGAAATCGGTGTGTTAGTGAGAGGCCGGTTCTCTGCTTCTGCCAGCTTAGCTTGCTGGCTAACCCTGACTTCCATCTCTCACATTAATCACCTCATAAATCAACACGGAAATGGCTGAATCTGATAAATTAAACATCGACTCCATCATTCAGCGTCTTCTGGAGGGTAAGAGACCTGTTTTTAAACGTTTTGTCTCATATGGGTGTTTTATTTTCTTTACCTCGGCTCTTGGACAGGCCGCGTTCCAAATACACCAATAGTGGATACACAAGTGCGCTTCTTGCAATGAAAAGATGACCGCTTTCTGTGTTCTTTCTAGTGCACTAGGGTTGTATTGTGTGAGATTTGGGTTGCGGCCACAGCCAGTTAGAATGGCGGGCGCGACTAGGAAAGCTGAAAGTGACTTTCATTCACCTCTACTCGTCTAAAAAACATTAAATCCTAATAATTCATTTATAACATCCTGTGTTTTTTACCTGATTCACCTGATTTTTGGTGAAAAAAATAGATTAATCTGCTATTTAGCCAGATGCGCCTGCGGTACAAATGTCACTAGCTATAAAAATGTCAAAAATCAATTTAAATAATAGTTTAAATGAAGTAAAAAGAAATAAAATAATACTTTTATTTTAAAATAATACGTTTCCTCATAATTCCTGGGTATTTATGAACTACAAGTGTTTACTTCTTTGTGGCCACATAAATATACTTATTGAGACTGCACCCATTTAAACTACATGGAACAGTGGTCTCTTGTTAGGGTAAGATATTAAATAAGTGTCCTTCTATGCTGAAAGGTCATTTTTGTAGTTACTACTATTAAAATTAACAAATTTATTGCTTTGGTAGGGGTTCATGAGAAAAAAAATACCCATGAACCAGCACAGCAACAACAAATACTGTTATTTACTACAGCTTTTTAAAACAGTGGTATTTAGTTTAATGTTTGGGGTATTCAGTCATAATAAGCCCAAACTTGATGTTGAGCTGTTTATGTGTCTCATCCACAATCCCTGTATTAACGGCTTCATTTCCATTGTGTCTATAGTGAAGGGTTCCAGACCTGGCAAAAACGTTCAGCTCATGGAGCACGAGATCCGGGGCCTGTGTCTCAAATCCAGAGAGATTTTCCTCAGCCAGCCCATCCTGCTGGAGCTAGAAGCACCACTGAAGATCTGCGGTATGTATAAAGCGCCGCACTGCTTCTATTCACCACTTCTATTCATATCGACATCATTTCAGTGTCCAAATATCATCTCATGAACATTATTAGCAGTTTAACATGTTGATTGACCTCATGAACCTCGTAGATCTGAAACAGTGACATGAGCTGCAAGAAATCAGAAACTGTGATCCAGATAACATGCATTTAAAGATGGTTTAAGCCCCACCTCTACCAATCTGATAAAAGCGTTTTAACCTGTGTAAATCCTCGTCACTGTACCTGTTCCATACCACAGCACATGCAGAAATATACAGATACTGTTATTGATCCTGTGGGAACTATTATATGTGCTGTGTGCTGTATGTGCTGTGAGTTTGGGGCTACTGTATGGCACAAAACAAGAGCTTTAGTGGTTATTATTCTCATTAAATGGAACAAACTACATTTTCATGCTAACTGACAGCTGCTTTCTTGCCATGGCTTTTTATTTGAACAGCCACAGACTTAAAAGACATAAAGAGGGGAAAACTACGAGCTTTACACTTAATTGTCGGTTTGAGGATCTGTTCTTAATTGATCACATTGAATTAGATTCAGAAATCATGATGCACATTTGGAGCTATGTTCAAATGACGTGAATATGTTCGATTCCCACTCGTGTCTGCTGCTAAAGCAACATAAATAAAAGCTTTTTCACAAAAGCTAATTGTACGCTTCTGGATGTTTATTTTCTAGCCACTTAAGATAAGATAAGATAAGATAATCCTTTATTAGTCCCACAGTGGGGAAAGTCACAGTGTTGCAGCAGCGAAGGGACAGTAAAGCACTCAGTACAAAAAATAGACAATAAAACGTACAGTGTATAACAATAATAATAATAAAAAGTCAGAAAAAATTGCACATGGGGAAAAAATATTGCACATTGTAATAATTACATGGGGAAAAAGTTGCACATTGTTATGAATAATGAATAATTTAAAGTGAGTGTGTGATCTGCCTGGAACAGTGCTGGTTATACAGTCTAACAGCAGCAGGAAGGAAGGACCTGCGATACTGCTCCTTCATACATTTGGGGTGAAGCAGTCTATCACTGAAGGAGCTGCCCAGTGCTGCCAGAGTCTCATGCATGGGGTGGGAGTCGTTCTCCAGCATGGATGCCAGCTTGGCTAACATCCTTCTGTCTCCCACCACCTGCACTGGGTCTAAGGGGCTCCCCAGGACAGAGCCGGCCCTCTTAATAAGTTTGTCTAGTCTCTTCCTGTCCGCTGTAGAGATGCTGCTGCCCCAACATACCACACCATAAAAGATGGCTGATGCCACCACTGTATCAAAAAAAAGTCCTCAAGAGTTCCCCCCGCACTCCAAATGACCGCAGTCTCCTGAGTAGGTAGAGTCTGCTCTGACCTTTTTTATAAAGTGCAGTAGTGTTAACTGACCAGTCCAGTTTGTTGTTGAGGTAAACACCCAGGTACTTATAAGAGTCCACTCTCTCAATGTCCATTCCCTGGATGTTTACCGGTGACAAGGTGGGTCTGCACCTGTGGAAATCCACCACCAGTTCTTTGGTCTTGACTGGTTATTGATCAAAAAGGAATCACAGCGGATTATATTTTTATCCTTGGATGAATATTTATATTCATTTAGTGTCTGGGTTCTTTCTGTAGGCGATGTTCACGGTCAGTACTACGACCTGCTGAGGCTGTTCGAGTATGGCGGCTATCCTCCGGAGAGCAACTACCTGTTTCTGGGAGACTACGTGGACAGAGGGAAGCAGTCTCTGGAGACCATCTGCTTGCTGTTGGCGTACAAGATTAAATATCCAGAGAACTTCTTTCTGCTGAGAGGGAACCACGAGTGCGCCTCCATCAACAGGATATACGGTTTCTATGACGAGTGTAAGTGCGGTAAAGGGGAACTGATTTACACCAGTACGTTATTGATCCGGGTGCCTAACCAACATGTTTATGCTTAACAGATGCTTTAATCCACGATTGTGACTGAATGCACTGCAAGCAATTGAGAGTTAAGGAGCCCGGTAGTGGAAAGTTAGCAGTGGTGGGGGTCGAATCAGTAAACTTCTGATCAGTAGTCCATTACCTTAACCTACTGGTTATGTCTCGCGACGGCGAGGCTGGTCCCTTACTGTGGTCTAGGTCCTTTGTGCTGCAAGCAGAGGTTGCTACAGTGCACAGGGATGTTGAGCATGTATTGGGAGCAAAAAGGGTCAGAATAAAAATGTATATGTTGGTGACTTTTATTGTATAAGTTGAAGAGGAAGGGTCACACATCTCCTCTCACTTTATTTTACATGTACACCCTATGACAAGCAATATTTAACATGCGCTCACTTTAATAAGCTGTAGGAAGCTGTTAAACCAGCAATAAACCAAAAAGCAGCAGCAGTGTGTATAATCTATGTGAAGTAAACAAGGAGTGCCTTCAGTCGCTTGTAGATTCTTTATACAGCTCTCAGGGTTTATAAACGTGTGGGACAGCCAGAAAAACGTATTAATCAGGTGGCTTATGGCTGTCACGGTGGCTCACAGCATGAAGGTCCCGGGTGCAATCCTCAGGTGGGGCGGTCCGGGTCCTTTCTGTGTGGAGTTTGCATGTTCTCCCCGTGTCCGTGTGGGTTTTCTCTGGGAGCTCCGGTTTCCTCCCACATTCCAAAGACGTGCAAGTGAGGTGAACTGGAGATACAGAATTGTCCATGGCTGTTTGACATTAAAACTTGTGAACGGATGAACCTTGTGTAACCAGTAACCTGTCCTGTCATGAATGTAACCAAAGTGTGTAAAACATGACGGTAAATCGTAATAAAATAATCAAAATTCTTAGTGACATCATGAATATTTTTATCATTTGCAGGCAAAAGGCGGTACAACATCAAACTCTGGAAGACGTTTACAGACTGTTTCAACTGCTTACCAGTGGCTGCCATCGTTGACGAGAAGATTTTCTGCTGCCACGGAGGTGACGTATCGTCGTTAAGCGATGCGGTCACGTCCAGCAGTCTGATTGTCTGTTTAGTATTTATTTATCTTTATATTAGCTTTTGTAAAATTCACGATTCCTTGTTTTCCTCCTTGACTAGGTCTGTCTCCGGACCTGCAGTCGATGGAGCAGATCCGCCGCGTGATGAGACCCACAGACGTGCCCGACCAGGGCCTGCTGTGTGACCTGCTGTGGGCCGACCCCGATAAAGACGTAACCGGCTGGGGCGAGAACGACCGCGGGGTCTCCTTCACCTTCGGCTCCGACGTGGTGGCCAAATTCCTCAACAAGCACGACATGGACCTTATCTGCCGAGCCCATCAGGTCCGTAAGACCCAAACTGCACCGCACTCTCACTTACTTCATTCTTGAATCTCGTAGGTAGTCGGTCAGCCGCATTTCAATCATTTTTTACAGCTGTTGATTTTCTCTGACTAAACATTCAGGTCTAAAACAGAGGGTCTGTCTGAAAACCTGGTGATCTTACTACATAGATGCATTTTACGTCATCCTACACTCCTGAGAAGAGGGCGTGTCTAAATTCTTACATTCCTTAAAACGCTCCTACTGAGGCGCCTTAATTCTGAGTGATAATCTGACCGAATAACGAGGGAGCGTCCGACGCCTCCTCAGCGCTGAAGTCAATCCCAGCATTCAGTGCGGCACGACTTTTCTCACAAAAAATGACGGACGAATATATGCGGAGCAACCAACGGAGTCCTTTTCTAATGTAAATAAATTGTCATTGATGTTTAATGTGTATAAAGGTGAACAAGTGTCGTTTATTTGTAAATTCGGGCTCGTCATAGGGCTGGGCGATTTTCACGATTAATTCGGTTAATTCGCATGTTAAAACGTTTTCACCCGATGTTAGAAATGTGACAATCACGATTGTTTACATACTTTATATTTTAATTAAAATACCAACATGTCACGAGGCAGAAAGTGACCAGACGCTCGCGGAATATAAATCGAGGAAAGTTTAATATCAAAAAGGGCAAAAACAGTGTACAAAACCAGATAGAGTCCAAAACCAGCGGATAAACTGAAACAGTAAACGGAGGACAACAAGGATTATACACGGTAACGGTTAGATTCAGAAGTAAGGAGCGCAAACACGATCGGCAAAACGAGACGCACAAACAGAGTTCAAATAAGATTCACTGAATCGAACACAGCCGAACTGAATCACAACTCCGGAGCCGATGAGCGCGATCAGGATTGGCTGACCGGGGACATGTGATAGTCACGTGACGGTCCGTGGGAGCATGGGAATTGTAGTCCATATTGTTAGACGCAGATCTTAAGACCTCCCAGTCACAAGAGGACAAAATCAAAGCTGAGCTGAGAGATTACTTGATGCCCCCCCCAGCCTAGATACTGATGCAGACTCACTTCACAGGCTCGTGTTCCTTTTAAGAAACCTGAAAAGAACTTTTTGTAGTTTTGCACTTTTCCTAATGTAAGGTGGTTCTGCTGCACAATATTTAAAGTAAGAGTTGTTTGTGAGCTATTCTTATAAAGAATATAGCTAATTCAGATTTCTATTTTGTTTTAATTATAGTTATATCGTTATCGTTATAAAGTTTGAGTCTCTTGAAAGGATAATTATCGGTGGTGCTGTTACTATTTTTCACTTCTGCAGTCTTTTAAATTAAAATGCAAAAGAAATCGTAATCGACAATCGGTAATAATATTAAAAATAATCTAGATTTTTATTATTATTTTTTTTTTGCAAAATCGCCCAGCCCTAGCTCGTCAGGGACAGTTTACTCGTTTTCGGTAAACAGAGGGAGACGTTAGCTGGCGTGCTAGCGGGTTGTGTTGCCTCAGCCCATCGGTTTGAACATCCTGGTGCTAACTGTGTTAGCTTAGTAAGCTAAAACTGCGGTGACGTAATGTCTGTCTAAGTGGTGCGTCTAAATAATCTGCCTTATGAGCTCCATGAATCCTCTCAACTGAGGCAGCTGATCAGGTAGGCAGCAAGGCAGCTCACTAGTTTTCAGACAGACCTATACATACAGCACGCAGACCTAATATTTGGTTAGACGTCACTTAGCCTGTTTAAACCTCCATCAGCGGGTTTGTAGTTGGATCCTTGACCAGGCTGCTTGGAGGAATCGGTAGAGCTCAAACTAGACTGATGGTTTTCAGTACAGTCCACATATTGTCCATAGGATTGAGGTCAAGATTTCAGGAAAGCTTCCCTTTTCTTCTTGATCTCTCCATCCACTGGCTGCAAAACAGCTCCAGATTTTATCCCTACAACCACCAAGCTTTACATCTTGATCTTTCTGCTGTAAATACTTGTTTTGGTCGAATAACTAATTGAGATTTTTACCTTCAGGGCTTTTTTCTGACCTAGGTGAGGAAGTCACTGGTTCATGTACTTCCAGGCAATTGTTTGAGAGCTAAAGTCACATTCCAGGTTTGTAAAGATGAGAGTTGTGCAGAGCTTCTCGTTGTAATTCATGCGGATCAGTCTGATGGGTTCAGTCAAATGATCCACACAGAGACTCACCAGCCGGAGTCATGAGTACTGATGAGGAGTTAGGAGGACCGGCCACAAAGTGAAAGGACACTTTAAGACCTGCTGTGTGTCTCTGTTGACCCAAAAACTTCCAGTCTTAACAATTACAGAAATAATAACAATAATAACAAAAGACTGAGAGACTGGGGTATATCCATAATCTTCTCTTATGGGTGTATGTGAACCCTTAACCTCGGCTGGCTCATTTAATGTTCTCAATTGCAGAAATAAGTCCTGGTTTTATTCAGTGCTGAATATCGGGTGTGATATTTTTTGCAGCTATGTCCTGACCAACCAGTTGTAAAATAGTAAAGGTGTAATGGTGCAAAACGCTTGTGTTACACTACTAATTAAGTGGCCACTTTATTAGGACCACCATCATCATGTATTTATCTAATACATGCTAAGCTAGCCAAGTCAACAGAAATGCCACCTGCTGGTGGAAGCTGGCTTGAAAGCTTGCATAGCTGGAACCTTGAGGCTGATGGGCTACTATAGACAGGGGACAGTGAGCACAGGTCTGCCGGAACTGGGCAGTTCAATGGCTAATAGATTTTTCCTGTAGTATGCAGATGGTAGGGTCAGAATTTGGCGTAGATACCAATTAAGCACAGTTTGAACTGTGTGAGCATGTGCATCCATTCCATGACCACGTATTATAGTTCAGCGTCACAAAGAACATGTCGTCTCGATTTTTGTAGCTGTGTCCTGACCACCCAGTGGTAGAGCGGTAAATGTGTAATGGCGCAGAAAGCTTGTGTGTTACTACTCACATTTACATATCGACCCCCACTTTTATCGACTTTTTAAAGATGGAACCTTTTATTCAGGCATGATAACTGCCAAAACAATCCCATTTGCACTAATTGGTCACTTTATTAGGACCACTCTGTTCGTTCATGTATTCATCTAATCAGCCAGGAGTGTCCAGGTAGTGGCAGTACTGCTGGCGGTGTGAGAATGGTCAGCTTGGTGGAAGCTGGCATGAAAGCTTGTGTGATTGGAATCTTGAGCTTGATGCGCTACTACAGCAGACAAGATTGACGTGCATCTCAGGAGACAGTGAGCACAGGTCTGCAGAAACTGGGCAGTTCAATGGGTAATAGAAGTTTGCTAGAGTGCGCAGATGGTAGGGTCAGAATTTGGCATAGATACCAATGAGCATGTGCATCTATTCAAGACCATCTAATTCATCTATTGCTTATTGACTGATCAATTATAAGACTGACCATCTCATAATGGCTACTTCCAGTATTATGGTTCAGCGTCACAGAGTACATGCCGTTTTAGGTAGTAAGTAGTTGACTTTACCTCACTGGCCCATGGACCAAACTTCAAAGATATGTTTTGGACATCTCTGAGGCTTCTACCCTGTATTAGTGTGGTGTTCCTGATAAAGTGGACATGAGCGTTAGGGGTGGGTTTATAAAATCGATTTTTTGATTCGGATCGATCTTTATTTGAACGATCCGATATCGATTCATATAAACGTGAGATCGATCTTTTAAATACGCCCCTTTTTACGGTGCACTCGGAAATCCGTTACCTTCTTTAATTTCGCGTGACCAGCCAGTGTTTTTTCATGCAACGAGATCTGACCTGCACATCAGTTCAGCACGGCAGAAGCTCAGGTTATGACCACTACACACTGATTTGCACTGAATTCGGTGTTCGCTCTGCGATCAAAACTCGGCTCTCGATCGATGTGAGAAACAGCGAGGGGAAACACAGGGGAGAGGTTGTAAACAGGTGGTGCAGCGCAATATAGTTTCTATCAGAATACATCAGCACACGCGAGTTTTACAGTATTTCTGACCTGATCGTTCTCTACAAAACTAAATATTTATTAACCTCCAACTCACTATAGAACAAGCCATGCTGCTCGTGTTGCCAAATCCACTCAGATTCATTTATTTCATCAGCGCACAAACTTTCATCTCTGGCTACTTGTTGATGTGCATGTTTGGACGTGGTATCATTAAACCTTTCGTCACTTCTCACGTGTGTTTTTGTGACGGAACGTAGTTTTGGAGAGCAGAGAAGCTCGCCTGTGATTCCCCCTGGTGATAGATGGTGTAGATGTAAAACCCCCCATCGCCGATCAGTCGTGTAGTGTGAACATTACAGCGACCAGGTGTTAATCAGAGTGTCGTGTCGTGTAAACTTGGCATAAGCTGTTCAACAGCCAGGTGTATGTTTACATTTACAATGTTGTAGCGTGTCAGACATATAAAATAATAATAAAAAATGAATGTTACTGTTTTCTGTTTTGGATTAATTATTTATGTAAACAAAATACACAAATATTTTTAATAATGAGCGTTCTTTGTACAATTATCACATTCGTTCTCTGAACATCTGTACATATTTAAACCTGTTAATGTAACTCAAATATGCCTCAATGTGTTGAATCGAAATTGAATCGAAAATCGAATCGGCACCTTGTGAATCGAATCGATCCAGGATATTAGTGGCGATACCCAGCCCTAATGAGCGTGCAACAAACGTACATATGATCCAATAGTACACATGCTTGTTTGCCATTTCTAATAGATATAACTAAGGTCGACCTAATTCATGGCCATGAAAATCGCGTCACGAACCGTGAAATAAGCCGCCTCCAGTGTAATCTGCAATTTGATGCCAAATTCAATCTTTAATGTTTGTGTTTAGCGATTTAACATTTTTCATTTGCGTAGCGTTCAAGTGCCTCATGTTTACTGGTTAATTCGCACTATGAGGTGTCGTAGCAATGCTACGGCAATTCAGTTAGCAATCAGTTAGTCGAAATGTCCAAGATGTCAAAGTGTAAAGCAGCTAAAAACACGACTCGGGTAACTGGGTTTGGAAAACGAATAACCAGTTGTGTGGACGCCGAGGAGAGGCGTCAGTTTTCGTATTTGAGACGGAACATGAAGTCTCGCACTGTCGCTGGATGTTCTAGTTTTATATTTAACTATTAAGGTAGCTTTGCTGTGTATCGTAGCTTCTATTTATGTGCGGTCGTTCCTTCCTTCCTCTCTACATTCCACCTCCTCTGCTCTCTGAATTTGAAGCTCTCCTTAAGACTCACCTTTTTTTTCCTCAGCATTTTCTCACTTCATCTTCTGCTATTTCTGTGTGATTGTTGCTTTTGTATGTAAAGGACCTTGGGTTTTGTGATAGGCGCTATATAAGTGTAACTTTTTATTATTATTTATTCTATCGTTCAGTTTGAGTGTAATTTATGTAATTTAATAATTTAATGAAATTGATGAGGACTGTGAAATGAAGCACGGGAAAATTCCCATGAATTTAATAGAGCCCTAGTTCTAACCCTTTTAACCCGTGTGTAGGTGGTGGAGGACGGCTACGAATTCTTTGCCAAGCGGCAGCTGGTGACCCTATTTTCGGCCCCGAACTACTGCGGCGAATTCGACAACGCTGGTGCCATGATGAGCGTGGACGAGACGCTCATGTGCTCCTTCCAGGTATCGAATTATGTTTGTGTTTTTATATACTAAAACCAGATCAGCTTGTTTGTTTTTATATACACCGATCAGCCATAACATTAAAACCACCTCCTTGTTTCTACACTCACTGTCCATTTTATCAGCTCCACTTACCATATGTAAGTGTGTGTGTGGATTTGTACATCATAATCACAGTTGTAGCCTAGTGGTTAGGGTACTGGATTAGTAATCGAAAGGTCACCGGTTCAAGTCCCACCACTGCAAGGTTGCCACTGTCGGGCCCTTAACCCTCAATTGCTTAGACTGTACGGTCACATTGCTGTTAGTCCCATTAGATAAAAGCATCGGCTAAACACTGGAAATGTAATCAAGGCTAGTTTGACTTTAAATAAAGTTTATCCTAGTGGTTAAGGTACTGGACTAGTAATCGAAAGGTCGCTGGTTCAAGCCCCACCACTGCCAGGTTGTATACTGTCACAGTGGGGCGGCACGGTGGCTAAGTGGGTAGCACTGTCTCCTCACAGCAAAAAGGTCCTGGGTTCGATTCGATGTTTTGAGTTTGCATGTTCTCCCCCTGTCTGGAAGCTCCGGTTTCCTCCCATAGTACAAAGACGTGCAAGTGAGGTGAATTGGAGATACTGAATTGTCTATGACTGTAAATGATATTAAACTTGAACTGATGAATCTTGTGTAATGAGTAACTACCGTTCCTGTCATGAATGTAACCAAAGTGTAAAACATGACGTTAAAATCCTAATCAATAAATCAATGCAGAAAATGTTCTTGCACAATTCTTTGTCACTTTTACACATTTGGTGCACTTTAAATAGCTTAAAATTTTCTAATGTTCTGCACTTTTTAAATTTTAAAACATTTTTTCTTTGTCCAAATTTGTAATGAAAATATGAAATGAACCATAAAGAAGACATAATACAAGTCAAGATATAATAGACAGAAACATAATACCTATTTTTTTTTACCATTAAATGACACGTGTGTGTTAAACATGGCATTAAAACCCCAAATAAATGAATTGATTCAAATTTGGGCATTTATTTATTTGGGGTTTTAACGCCAATTGCTAATGTGGCTGAGCAGTCACGAAAGCATTTCACTTCCAGTTGTACTCTGTATGTGTCAAACTTTGATTTGATTTGAAAAATAAGAACTACGAACTGATCCGGCTCCTTTTATTGCTTTTTTTTTTTCTGTCAGATCCTGAAACCCGCTGACAAGAAGCTGCCGTACGGCGGAGCTGGAGCTTTCGGCTCCGGCCGACCCGTCACGCCACCCCGAAACGCCGCTAAAGGAGGCAAAGCCAAGAAATAACACACGACGACCACACGCACCATCTTCCTCTCCTTCTTCCTTCAGTCTACCTCTTCTTCTGTTCTCCTTCTGTTTCACCATCAGGATTTTTTCCTCCTCTTTTACTTTACTTTGCTGTGAAGGATCTGGTTTTAGTCTGACCAATCATGAGTGAGACTGACGCGACTGCGGAGAGATTTTTAAGTTTCGGATCCCTCGACCACTTTCTGTCTCGTTTCCTTGTTATAAATGTATAGAAATAATCCTTTTAGGGATCTTTTATTGGACCTAAGCATTTTTTTCTTCTCCAGCCTCAGGGTCCATCACACACTTTTAACTCCTGAAGCAATCAGACTCTGTGTGTGTGTGTGTGTGTGTGTGTGTGCGTGTGTGTGTGTGCGTGTGTGTGTGTGTTTAATCACTGCCACTCTGAAATGTGAAGTGTGGATGTGGTTTCGTCTTTCATCAGCAGATGGTGCGATCGAGCTTGGGACTTCGTGTGAGAGTTTTTTTATTATTATTATTCTTTAGTTTAAACCCACAGAGCTTCACGCTGACCTCCAGGATAGAATTGACCCATCTGTATGAAAAATCGTCCCAGCGTCCCGTCCTGGCTTTTTATTTTTCCTTCGTCGATGCGAGTGCGATCGGCTGTGCGGTCTTCTGCGATGTGGACGATGTAGGAGCAGAACTTTGTGTTCCACATGCTAGGGTTAGATTTGTATAGCAATTTACTTGAATAAGAGTCAGCCTCTTCTTTTTTGTAGACTTTCATGAACTTGGCCAATAAAGTGAGAATCTCCTACGAATAAACTGTGTGTGTGTTTTAAGTGGTGTGCGCTTGACCATATTTACAACACAGTGCAGAAAAACTAAGATTCAACCACTTTGTTGGTTATTCAACACGTCCAGTGCAAATATCCTCGAACAGCCTTTTCTTTTGACCTCGGACCTAGAAATATGAAGCAGGATGTATATGGTCATAATAAACAAATGTGTGTGGATGGGATCTTCATATGTTCTCCCCGTGTCCGTGTGGGTTTCCTCCGGGTGCTCCGGTTTCCTCCCACAGTCCAAAGACGTGCAAGTGAGGTGAATTGGAGATTTGTCCAAGACTGTGTACAATATAAACTTGTGAACTGATGAACCTGAGTAATGAGTAACTACCGCTCCTGTCATGAATGTAACCAAAGTGTAAAACATGACGTTAAAATCCTAATAAACAAACAAACATGCTCTACTCGGATGCAATCGGGTATCCAGCAGCGAAAGACAAACTGACCGCTAAATCAGGAGGAAAAGACACGATGGTGTGTGATCGCAAGAATGCCAAAGCTACAGTGAAGTGTGGTGGTGGGAGCATCATGAGACAGCTGCTCCAGCTGAGAGTACATTTTAAAAATCAACCGATCTGTCCTGTGATTTTATGACTTATGTAAGGTAAGCACTTCTGAAATTTGTATGCTGCTGTTGCATGTAAGTAGTAAGTAAGTAAGTAAAGTATGTGAGCATGTGAGCCAAAATATTAGGAACAGAATAGAAATGGATAGATGCCCCTCAAGTTTTCCTTTAATCGGGCACTCTGGTGTTGTTTTGGTGATTTGAGGGGTGAAAAGAGCACGGCTTGAACACAAATGTCCACTTTTTATTTCTTCATCCTGACACCTCAGTTTGATCTTCAAACTGTGTATCGTAGCTTTGTCAGGTTTCAAGAAGGGCCTCCTGACTGGCCGAATCTTTGAGCAGAGATTCAGAAAAGCAGCACGGACAGCTGTCGTCTAAGGTTCCTTGATGCACCCCACTCCTTATCCCAAATAACACTCGTGGCCTTCATTTGCGCATGCCTGTGGGGGACGTGGGGCTGTAGGGTGTCCCGTTTCCAATTTTGGGGTTTAAAATTGGGCTCGCGAGTGACCTCCAAGCACCCTTAGACAAAGTTCTTCTCGACTTAGACTCTAAACTGTTTTCAGAATGGGGTACGATTTTAGAGGATGGGCTTGTTTAGATCATGCAACATTAATAGATTACAGTGCAATAATGGGAAACGGTTCCACTGTCCTTTAGCTTAATACTGAAACAGTAAAGCAGTTTGCACTCTGGTGGTGCCACTGTCTAATGCGCTAGACCACCACAGCAGAAACCTGGGTCTACTTGGTGCCACCAACCTGGTTGGGCGCTTAACAGACATGATTGGTTTTGTCTGAGGGACATGGACCTCTTTGCCACTGTAACAACGAGGCCCTGACACAAGTGGTGGAGTAATACAGAGAGCATAGTGTGTTCCTCCATACCTCTTAATGCTTTTTGTAGAAATTTGATGCCAAGTAAATTAAATATATACACAGATCAGGCATAACATTAAAACCACCTCCTTGTTTCTACACTCACTGTCCATTTTATCAGCTCCACTTACCATATAGAAGCACTTTGTAGTTCTACAATCACTGACTGTAGTCCATCTGTTTCTCTACATACTTTTTTTTAGCCCCCTTTCATGCTGTTGTTCAATGGTCAGGACCACCACAGAGCAGGTATTATTTAGGTGTTGGATCATTCTCAGCACTGCAGTGACACTGACATGGTGGTGGTGTGTTAGTGTGTGTTGTGCTGGTATGAGTGGATCAGACACAGCAGCGCTGCTGGAGTTTTTAAACACCTCACTGTCACTGCTAGTCCACCAACCAAAAATATCCAGCCAACAGCGCCCCGTGGGCAGCGTCCTGTGACCACTGATGATCGTCTCTGACTTTACATTTACAAGGTGGACCAACTAGGTGGGAGTGTCTAATAGAGTGGACAGTGAGTGGACACAGTGTTTAAAAATTCCAGCAGTGCTGCTGTGTCTAATCCACTCATACCAGCACAACACACACTAACACACCACCACCATGTCAGTGTCACTGCAGTGCTGAGAATGATCCACCACCTAAATAATACCTGCTCTGTGGGGGTTCTGACCATTGCAGAACAGGGTGAAAGCAGGTTAAAAAAAACATGCAGAGAAACAGATGGACTACAGTCAGTAATTGTAGAACTACAAAGTGCTTCTATATGGTAAGTGGAGCTGATAAAATGAACAGTGAGTGTAGAAACAAGGAGGTGGTTTTAATGTTATGGCTGATCAATGTATATAGCCGGCCTTGATTTTAGCAGCCCTTATCTTGAACCTTGAGGCATCCATGTTAAATGAAGTTGCTGACATCCTTGAGCAATATAGCCCATGTTAAACACTTAGCTTAACCACGGCAGGACATTAATCCTTATGATCACTGTTTGCTTACCATGCTTATTGTTTTTATATATAAAGTACACAGAGAATTTGGACTCGAAATAAAAAGTGCTTTACAAATACATTTTATTGTATCATAATGCTTATTTCACTGAGGGCCGTATTCCTGATGAAGTGGGACAAATCGCCACTCAGGGACTTGATCATGGTTTGGAAAGTTGAGAAGAAATCTGCTCTCATGAGAATTTTGGCTGTTGATTCCAAAGACGACACATCCCACGCTGATAGACGTTAGCGTGATTGATTTAAAGCGTAATTTGGTTCGGTGTGATTGGCGGATCTGCTAATCTGGGACACCTGAGAGGGAGTGGATGTACCAGCTTTGAAAGCATGAGCACTTGAAATTCGATCACGAGGACTTCCCTTGCTGAGATTGAGATTTGGGTCTGTGTACACTGGCAGAGTTGAGAGTGTGGCGAGGTGGAACGCTCTGTGCTCTTCTTGGAATTGGGAATGTTTTGGAATCTCTTAAACCAAGAGTCTGAACCTAAACTGTTCTGATTCCTACATATGTAGGTACTGATAACCAACACATCAGTTTAATAAGTCCGGCCAGTAAGAGGAAGTTTAAATTCTTCAATTTCTATATCAGTCACTCAGAAATGAACAAAATTTATTGTACTTGATTGTCTTCATCAGACAGACAGACAGACATACAGACAGATAGATATATAGACAGACATACAGATAAATAGACAGACAGATAGATAGATAGATAGATAGATAGATAGATAGATAGATAGATAGATAGATAGATAGATAGATAGAGACGGACAGATAAGGCAGTTGTAGCTTAGCAGTTAAGGTACTGGACTAGTAATCAGAAGGTCGCTGGTTTAAGCCCCACTGCTGCCAGGTTGCTGCTGTTGGGCCCTTGAGCAAGGCTCTTAACCCTCAATTGCCCAGGCTGTATACTGTAACTGTAATGTAAGTCGCTTTGGATAAAGGCGTCTGCTAAATGCTGAAAATGTAAATGTACAGGCAGACAGACAGACATACAGATAGATAGATAAGCCAGTTGTTGCCTAGCAGTTAAGGTACTGGACTAGTAATCAGAAGATCGCTGGTTTAAGCCCCACCACTGCCAGGTTGCTGCTGTTGGGCCCTTAAACAAGGCCCTTAAACAAGGCTTTCACTGTAATGTAAGTCACTTTGGATAAAGGCGTCTGCTAAATGCTGAAAAAAATGTAAATGTATAGACAGACAGATAGACAGACAGATAGACAGACAGATAGACAGATCTAGTAACGTGACATGTGACAGGTATTGCACAATGAGTTGGGTAAGGACCCTCAGTCTTTAGCTACAGCCAATTTGAAATGATCAGCACATTTGATGAAGAACGTCAACTCGCTGAAATGAGCCGCAGCTGTTTAAAAGCATGTCGTGTCCTGAGGGACTGGAGGAAGCCCGTGTTGGCCTCTCACCCCTACAGGTCTAGACGTAGCAAGCAGGTGGGAATTGGCTGAACTAGGCGAGAAAATGGAACTAAATTGACAGAAACCTTGAATTAAAAAGCTGCTACAAGCTTTGTGCTCCTGTAGACGGTTGTACACATGACTGAAGTGCTTGTTAGACACGAACGTCTTGCTCTTCTCGTTTACTCTGATGTAGTATGGCCTTTAGTGGGAGGAATGGTGTGAACAACTGCACCATCTTGGAATAGAGTGAATGTGTTTGCACATACTTGATAGGAAATCCAGCCAGCGTTATAACCTGACGTTCACCCTCCTGAAGAGACAGATTACTGAACAAAGTGATGTTTGAAGAGCATTTTGGAACACTTATGAAATTGGGCACGGTTCCCATAGTTAGCTCATGTGAGCGAGCGCGTATGCCGTAACCCTGCGCTTCTTGGGTTATTTTTAACTCTCCCAGGAACACAAGTGCCACCACAGCAGCTGCCGCCCGGGTACTCCCTGATCCTCATCCTTGAGTTATTACACGCATTATTTATTATGTTCCACTGTCTACAAATATGAACGTGCTCGTGATGCAAATGTTCTGCTAGTCGATCTTCTACAGAGGGGGGAAGTTCTCAAATCAGAGCCTTTTGGTTTCACATTTCATAAACCGACTAGTGATAAATTACAACCCCAAATCAGAAAAAGTTAAGACAGCATGGAAAATGCAAATAATAAAATAAAAACACAGAGTTTCTTACATTTACTTTGACTTTTATTTGATGTCAGACAGGATGAACCAGAGATATTTCATGTTTTATCTGCTCAACTTCATTTATTAATAAACATCCATTCCTGTATTTCAAGTTGGGACGGTAAAGCATTTACCACTTTGTAATGTTGTCGTTCCTTTTCACCACACTTAAAAGTCGTTTTGGCATCGAGGAGATCAAGTGATTTAGTGTTTCAGCTTTTTTTTGTCTCGTACTTCCTGCAAACACGTCTTAAGATGTACAACAGTACGGGGTCGTCGTTGTCGCATTTGTTGTTTCAAAATTCTCCACACGTTCTCTATTGGGGACAGATCAGGACTACAGGCAGGCCAGTCCAGTACCCGTACCCTCTTCTTCTGCAGCCACGCCTTTGTAATGTGTGCAGCAGGTGGTTTTGCATTGTCTTGTTGACACGCCCCATACCATGACAGACCCTGGTACTGACACAGCCCCATACCATGACAGACCCTAGCACTGACACACCCCCATACCATTACAGACCCTGGCACTGACACACCCCCATACCATGACAGACCCTGGCTTTTGGACTTGTTGCTGATAACAGTCTGGATGGTCCTTTTCGTCTTTGGTCTAGAGCACACGGCGTCCATTTCTTCCAAAAAAAAGACCTGGAATGCTGATTCATCTGACCACAATACACATTTCCACTGTGTGATGGTCCATCCTAGATACCTCCAAGCCCAGAGAAGTTGACGCCGCTTCTGGACATGGTTAACATAAGGCTTCTTTTTTGCACAGTAAAGTTTTAAGTATCATTTGTGCAGTAACTCTGTATTGTAGAGCTTGATAAAGGTTTGATAAACTAATCCCTCACTCATGTGGTTTTATCAGCTAGTGTTGAGCGAAGGTTCTTGGTGCCGTCTGAGGGCTGGAAGATCACGGGGGTTCAGCTTAAGCTCGCACCCTTGGCCTTTACGCACTGAAATTCCTCCTGATTCCTTGAATGGTTTAATGATATTCTGCACTGTAGAGGGAGAAATATGCAAATCCCTTCCAATCTTTCTTTGAGGTTCATTGTTTTTAAACATTTTAATCATTTTCTCACACATTTGTTGATAAACTGGATCCTCTGATCATCTTTGCTCCTCAGAGACTCTCAGCCTTTCCTGGATGCTGCTTTTGTACCAAACCATGATTACAATCACCTGTTTGGAATCACATCATTATTTAGTTTTTTGCTCTTCATTACTAGCCCTAAATTGCCCCTGTCCTGACTTTTTTTTGGAATGTGTTGCAGGCCTGAAATGCAGGAATGGATGTTTATTAATAAATGAAATTAAGTTGAGCAGATAAAACATGAAATATCTCAGGTTCATCCTGTCTGACATCAAATAAAAGTCAAAGTAAATGTAAGAAACTCTGTGTTTTTTATTATTTGCTTTTCCCATGCCAACTTTTTCTGATTTGGGGTTGTACTTGTAAGACTAGGTTCAGTGTGTGGATCAGCAGTTCTTCTCTTTGTATGGTCGATCAGTGTGGTAGAAACTTCACCAATTTGGAGAAGAGTACAAAAGTCCATCATTTAAGGTCAAGAGAATACGGAACTACATCCACACTACTCAGGTCAGGCCATTTCTCCAAACAAATTAGAAGTGGAATTGATTTAGATGGCTAATCTAAGATTTACATTTATATTTTAGGCATTTATCCTTGGATGCCTTTATCCAAAGCAACTTACATTAGTCACAGTATACAGTCTGAGCAATTATGGGTTAAGGGCCTTGCTCAAGGGCCCAACAGCATCAATGTTGTGGCATTTACATTTACATTTTCAGCATTTAGCAGATGCTTTTATCCAAAGCGAATTACAGTACTGTGACAGTATATTCTCTAAGCAATTTGAGGGTTAAGGGCCTTGCTCAAGGGCCCAACAGCAGCAATGGTGTGGCAGTGGTGGGGCTTGAACCAGCGACCTTCTGATTACTAGTCCAGTAACTTAACTACTAGGCTATGGCTTAGTAGCCTCAGTAGCTGTGACTAAATCACATACAATTACTTGTGCCATATGGAAGAGTTCCAAGGACAAGGACCCAATACTACCGATCATGTTCAGGTCTCAGCAGTGTCACCAGCCTGGTGGGCTTTCTACTGTCAGATATGATATTGGAAATTGGAGGAAGGCTCACGAGTGATGTTCCAGTTCGTCCTCAAGCTGTTTAGTGCTTGTTCAGGTCAGGTTTCTGTCTACTAGAGTTTCTCTGCACCAAACTTGCGGTCATGTTAAAAGTGGAGAGTTGCCAGAGAGCCAGAGAAAAGTCACTTACTGTATGTAGGAATGAGACGTACAAGTGAAAGAAGGGGACGGCTGGAATGTGGCGTGCTGGGGTGTCATTCGATACGGGAGCCTACATAAGGAAGAGGAGGATCATGTTTTATTTCTATTTTTCTTTGCAGGAGCGGGATAGGGCGACAGGCCGAGGGGCACTATACTGCGCCTTAAAGGTGGACCCTAAAGCTAATGCACATTTCAACACCACTATGGATAGCTTTTACATGGACACACACGTGTGCATTTCCTTGGGCAGCACATAGCACAGCAGAGCGGCATTCGGTAGTTGCGTAAAGAGCAAAATTTAAGCGGCATATGTAAAGTGATTGTTGGACAGACCTGCTGGGGTAAAGGGAAGCGACTACAACATGTTGGTTCTTCTGATGAAGAATATTTTTACTAAAGCAAAGCAAGTCCATAAAAATAAGCTTGTTGGATGTCTCATTCCAAAACCAAAACCATGACCATTAATATGAATATTAACTCTTTGTAGTTACTGCACCTTCACTTTTCTTGGGTAGTGAGGTGGTGTTGGACGAAAAACCTGGCTCAAAACTAATGTTCCGATTAATCCCCAAAGTGTTCTGTACAGTTAAAGTCAGGATGCTGTTCAGGCTGCTGAAATCACTTTGTGAGGTCTTGCTGGAACAGGAACAACTGAGGGCAGATTATTTATTTTCTATAGTTGATTTTATGTGCCTGTTAGCAATGGGTGTGAGTACAACACCAAAACGTAATTATTATGTGTCACAAGGTCGTAATCACACATCCCCCTCCAAAATCAGATATGCTGATGTAAACAGTTGGGCAGTTGTAGCCTAGCGGTTAAGATACTGGACTAGTAAGCAGAAGGTCACTGGTTCTTACCCCACCACTGCCAGGTTGCCACTGTTGGGCCCTTGAGCAAGGCCCTTTACCCTCAATTGCTTAGACTGTAAGTCGCTTTGGATAAAGGTGTCTGCTAAATGCCAAAAATGTAAATATTAGAAATAAATATATTCTGATTTCTAGCTTTGTGTGGTGTTAGGATCTGTCAGTGATCCCATCAGTTGTTGATATGGCAGGAACCCTCTGGTAGATTTGGTTCCCCCCAAATAATCAATTATTAGCTAAAACCTTGATGTGTCTATTTCAAGGAGCTTAAAACGGACTCGGGCCTACTTTTACCCCCAAAAGTGCTTTAATAGATTTTGTGAATGGTGGATCTTCTTCAAGAATGCAATTTACTAGGCAATGCACTAGGCAGTATGCACTAGGACTGAACTAGTAGTCAAAAGGTCGCTGGTTCAAGCCCCACCGCTGCCAGGTTGCCACTGTTGGGCCCATAACTCTCGGTTGCTTAGGTTGAATATTTCACAGTAGTGTGAGTTGCTTTGGATAAAAGTGTCCACTAAATGCCGCCACTGTAAATGTAGATGTAAATCTACTTCACAGTCTGCATTACAGACCTTCCCAAGAAGTTCTTCCAATAAAATATAGAAGAAACTTGATTCTTGATTTTTTTTCTGGTGTATATCAAACCACTTTTGAATGTTTTAGATTGTATGATAGTTGGATATAGGAACAGCATGTGTTTGCTCTGCAGGTTGCATCTGCTCCATTTGTTGGCTGTTATATGATACAATCATGCAAAGCAGACGTAGGACTCAATTATTTCCATTACACGCTGCATTGTGGGTTGAAGGCATCAAACATAATTCTGCACAGATGTTAGAAATCTGGTCAAGCCTTTAAAATACATCATTTCTTAATAAAGGTCCTGGTTTATACTTAAAGCTTTATGCTTTAATTAATGCCCACTGATTTTGAAGTGTGATGTCTAACAAATGTTGTGGAAATATGGGGATTAAAGCCATCATTTCCCCCCCAGGAAATTAGAACAAAGACCAATGCAGAGATATTTAGGGTCATGAATTAGATAAGATAAGATAACACTTTATTGATCCCGAAGGAAATTGCAGAAAATGCTGCTGTATTATGTCCTAACCTTAATAAAAAGGGTATTAATGCACTAACTTAAGTGTAGATGTTATTGTGTATTATTTATAATTCACTATAATTTAGAAAGTAGGAAGTCAATTGCTACTTGTCAGACTCTAAACTTGTGCTTGCTTAGAAAACCACCTTCTTGTTTCTACACTCACTGTCCACTTTATCAGCTCTACTTACCATATAGAAGCACTTTGTAGTTCTACAATTACTGACTGTAGTCCATCTGTTTCTCTACATACCTTTTTAACCTGCTTTTCACCCTGTTCTTCAATGGTCAGGACCCCCACAGGACCACCACAGAGCAGGTATTATTTAGGTGGTAAATCATTCTCACACTGACATGGTGGTGGTGTGTTAGTGTGTGTTGTGCTGGTATGAGTGGATCAGACACAGCAGCGCTGCTGGAGTTTTTAAATACCGTGTCCACTCACTGTCCACTCTATTAGACACTCCTACCTAGTTGTTCCACCTTATAGATGAAAAGTCAGAGACGATCGCTCATCTGTTGCTGCTGTTTGAGTCGGTCGTCTTCTAGACCTTCATCAGTGGTCACAGGACGCTGCCCATGAGGCGCTGTTGGCTGAATGTTTTTGGTTGGTGGACTATTCTCAGTCCAGCAGTGACAATGAGGTGTTTAAAAACTCCAGCAGCGCTGCTGTGTCTGATCCACTCATACCAGCACAACACACACTAACACACCACCACCATGTCAGTGTCACTGCAGTGCTGAAAATGATCCACCACCCAAATAATACCTGCTCTGTGGTGGTCCTGTGGGGGTCCTGACCATTGAAGAACAGCATGAAAGCAGGTTAAAAAAGTATGTAGAGAAACAGATGGACTACAGTCAGTAATTGTAGAACTACAAAGTGCTTCTATATGGTAAGTGGAGCTGATAAAATGGACAGTGAGTGTAGAAACAAGGAGGTGGTTTTAATGTTATGGCTGATCAGTGTATGTCAGATGTGTTATAAAAAACATCCTTTTGTCCTCGACCCATTTGAATATTCATCATTCTGGTCTTGTACGGATGGAATGAACTGCTAGGTGGATTTGCAAAGATGATTGATGATTAAACATTACTGTATTACTGTAAGGACAA
Source organism: Trichomycterus rosablanca (assembly GCF_030014385.1). Taxonomy (NCBI): domain Eukaryota; kingdom Metazoa; phylum Chordata; class Actinopteri; order Siluriformes; family Trichomycteridae; genus Trichomycterus; species Trichomycterus rosablanca. The sequence continues at coordinate 36,306,108 of NC_085997.1, read as the reverse complement.
TCATACTACTGTGTAGTAGACTGTACAGAATGGTACAGGTAGTGTTTTATGAAATGAAAACGAGAACTAGAGCCTGAATATGTGATTATTCTATTTGTGGTTGGATAGGAACCGTCCCAGTTACAACAAAGTGCAGTTTAGCACCTTTAGAGAGTTTTCAGATTCTTTACATGTGAACTTTTAACACCTCACACTTCTCAGGGTCCAGATACGTAAAGTTGCTCCAGTTAGTCATGGTAAGACAGTGTAATGTGTCTTATATTTAATGTGAGCACTGGTAAACCACTTGTACAAAATAAAATATCTAACGCCTTTGCCACTTTCACTTTTCCCCTTTGACCTCCTCAGCAGAAGCCATTTGAGCCATCAGTCATTGACCCCCCTCATTACCCGCCGTCTTCTGTCTCACTCTCTCACCTTCTCCTCTCTCCTTATTCCACTGACCATGCATGTTCCAAAAACAGCTCTCCCTTTCAATTCGGCACAACCCCTCAGCACTCTAAGCCCTCAGGGTTCCTGTCCAAGTCTGAATCCCTCAGCTATAACCACACCTTTCTGAACCATAAGCAATGAGCCCGACTCCAGGGGTGTGACCGCCACCTGGCTCGACCAATAGGGTGCACGTTGGGGGGTATAAAACGCCTTCTCGGGTAGGGTTCGATCGCTCTTTCTGTCAGTCCGGCGCTCCTGTAAGGACGGGGGTCAAAGTATCAGGGACAGACGTCTTGGTCCAACAGAGCAGCAAGAAAATTGCAAACGGATAGATAAAGGCTTTCAAGCCAGGCCTGTTTCACTCCTGAAGATCCTTCAGCCCTAGTAGGATGGAGGACGCCCACGCCAAGACCCCCGCAGAAGTCATCGCCTTCTTCGGGGTCAACGAGAACACTGGGCTCTCACCCGACCAGTTCAAGAAGAACTTGGCCAAGTACGGCCACAATGGTAAGAAATGGAGTTGAGATTTTCGAAGCTTAAGCTTTGCAGATAGATCCAGTCTGTTCCTAGAGCTTAGAGTTTTATGAAATCAAACAGCATCTCAGAAACTTTGGGTATCTTACTTTAGGTTAAACATACGATACAGTCCAGATTCTTACAGGCTTAAAGTGACATCAACAGGTTGTGCAGAAGTTGAGAAGCTGTGCTTTAAAATAGCTCAGAAGGAGAGCAGAAGGAGACAGGTGATAGTGCAAGGGCCCGGACGCGGTGATTTGAGAAGGCCGATTTCACCAGTGGTATTCTGCGAGGGGGGAGGGGGGTAGAAGGAGGGATGCAGAAATGCAGCTGGCATTGCAGAGTTATGATGCACCCACAAGAGCCAGGAGAAAGCTTTATGGAAGATCTCAGGATCTTTACCATGGCTGCTAGATCTTCGCTGGTTCAGAACTATTGCTTGTCTTTATTGTTTTTGGAGTCTTACGGGCTTAAAGCTTGGGCTGTTCATTTATTCACATTCCTCAAGTGTTTATGGTTTGATAAGTTGTCCAATAATTGTTGGAAAAGTCAAATAATGAACCCTAAAGCAAATTGTACAGCTTTCATAGTGCCCACTTACCTCTAGAGTCCCATAGAGCCCAAACATCAATGGTTAATGCTTAATGTTCTTAACAATAAACAAGGTATAATTAAAGGAAGCTTTTTAATTGCAAGAAATACACCAACTATAACGTCATTAAACTTCTAACCAATTCTTGTCTTCTTCTTTTCTCTTTCCTGTAACCTGCTCTTCTTGATGCACCTCTCAGAGCTGCCAGCTGAGGAGGGTAGGTACATGTTTGATTCGTTTGATTTGAAGCTTCTTTGGTTCCTTCTTCCTTTGGTTCCTTCACCTTGGCATGAATTGGCAGACTCCAAGAACAGATTCTTATCCATAATTTTGTTCACCGTCCTACAGGAAAATCCATCTGGGAGCTGGTGATGGAGCAGTTTGAAGATCTGCTCGTCCGAATCCTGCTGCTCGCCGCCTGCATCTCTTTTGTGAGTAACTCTAAACAAGGTGTACAAGTACTAGTAGTGTGTGAACATGGTCTATTGAGGGAAATCCAAAATATAAGAGCCTTGATGTGCTTACAAGAGGTGTTGTTGCATTGTTGGTATTACCAAATGCACAATATTAGGGTCCCTTGACCACTGCCGATGTTAATCTAACAATAATTGTAGTGATTATGTTATAATTAGACTTTTACAATCAGGCATTTAGTAAGTGCAGGTCTGATTTCACAAACAAATACCTGATGGTTTTGCACCATTGATTGTCATGGCCAGAATCAAAAGCCAACCTTTCAATTTTCCAACATCTGCTCATTGATACCATTTATGGTCTCACCCCCCTTGCCTATTTGGCATGGCTGCTTTAGGATTTTTCACAAATATAAGCAGCTCCGGCGGCAGCTATAGGTGGTGTAACACAAGCTGCTAGAGGTTCTCCATGCACCTCAAATAGATTCCATAAGAACTAATCAGTGTCGGTTTGGCATAAGGTCATCCTCACTGCATCGTATTTCCTTCGAGGCGTCTTCGGCCCCTCCTCTTTTTAACAAGGGCGCTTCTTTTGGGGAGGGTGGGTGACATGCAGGGGTATCGATTGCTCCTGCCCTCCACCCCACGGCCTTGGGCAGCTGTCTAATGGCCTTAGAAGGAAAATATTGAGGAGCGCAGTGAGAGACGTTTATTTTAAGAAAAGATTCGAGCCTGGCAGAGAAACCTAATCTCCCAGCAAAGGTCAGGACCAAGAGAAGATGGGAAAGGGTGCCCAAGAACGAGGTACGAAAGTGGGAGGCTGAAGGAGAAAGGGAGGGCCGGCATCAGGGTTTGAGATGTTCAGCCCACCGCTGTTTTGCAATAAAATTGTGTAATAACGTTTGCAATCTGACCTCTAGGATTATTTGAGAAGATCAAAACATCTAATGAAGAAACAATCCTACACACATACGATATATAGATATTATAAACAGTGAGCATTTACATAGAAATTGGAAAATATATATTTATTTGACAATTTACCTACAAAATAAACTAAAATTAATATTTAATTATGACCTTTAATGAAAACATTGGCCAAAGATCTGGCAAACTGCAAAACCAACAGCAAAAACAACCAAAACAATTGATACAGACTGTTGATATCTAATATAATATAATAATAATAATGTTGGCAATAATAATCAGTCAATAATATCAGTAATAATCACAAGGTCCCTGGTTCAAACACCACCACTGCCAGGTTGCTACTGCTAGGCTTTTAAGCAAGATTCTTAACCTGAATCACTAGCTTTGGATCGTACATGTATTTGGTAATTGCCATAAATATAAATATACTAACATAAATAATAATAGTAATAAATTGATGATGAAATTTATCAATGAAGGCAACTGTAGATCCTAAATTAATCATTTATTTGAGTAAAATTAGTTCCTTAAAAAATCCACAATTATCATCCTGGAACATATAGTTCACAACTAGCCCACGGTGGATCAATTATATTATTTATTTATAATAAATGATCAATTACTATTACAACTGGAGGAATCTCTGAAAGTGGTTTTCTTTAATGGAGCACGTTTTGAGAGGCAAAACGAAAATCTTTAACCAAAGTCACCACTCTGTAAGATCATGAGACCTCTCTGGTACAAATATATTACAAGCAACCCTGAAGGAAGTCAAGTTTTTTAGGCTATCATGAGGGGATGATCTAGGTTTAGGCCCAATAACAGTACACCAATCGTGTCATCTTTATTGTCTCAGGCTTTTAGGGTTCCTCACAGCAACACAAGCCACCGTATTTTGGAGTATTGTTTCCCTCTTTATTTATTTCAATAATTACACTTTTTTTATTTTTGAACACTAAACTATATAGAATTCATTGATCAGTATGACTTTTAATTCAAACAAATCACTTACACAACCAGATTTGGCCAAGCTGCTTTTAGTGTATCATGTTTGTAGACTGTGGCTCTATTATTATTATTATTATTGAGAGAGAAAATGAAAGAAAGAGAGAGAGAAAGGCTTTATTGTCATTTCAGCAGTACATATTGAAACCAAACAACGTTCCTCCAGGACCAGGGTGCAACTCTGAACACAAGTGCAAAACACATTACAATATACACAGTGCAGATAAACAGCAGTACAATAAATACAAAAATACATTTCTTGTGCATTAATGTTCAAATTCTTCTAGTGGGTCTTTTCTTACTACTCGAGCTTTTAAAGATTAAGAGGTTTGAGGTTGAGTTGTTCGAATCCCAGCTCTGCTATGCAGCCAGTGTTGGGCCCTTGAGCGAGGCCTGTACAATGCCTGACCAGACAAGCTGGGATATGCAAAGAAAGAATTTCATTGTACTGTACACCTGTATATGTATATATGACAAATAAAGGCGTTCTAAAAAGGTAAAGAAGAACGCGTTCCAAACCCTAATCCTGATCTGTTCCTGTGCAGGTGCTGGCTTGGTTTGAGGAAGGTGAGGAGACAGTCACAGCCTTCGTCGAGCCCTTCGTCATTCTGCTTATTCTTATCGCCAATGCTGTTGTGGGTGTGTGGCAGGTCAGCAGCAAGTTGTACTCACGAAGACTTACGTTCAAGTATTCAGTTAAAAGCATAGCGATACCAATGATACCAATCCAATGCTAACTCTTACAGGAGCGTAACGCTGAGAGCGCCATCGAGGCTCTTAAGGAGTACGAGCCTGAGATGGGCAAAGTCTACCGAGCTGACAGAAAGAGCGTGCAGAGGATCAAGGCCAGAGAGATCGTCCCTGGTGACATTGTGGAAGTGTCCGGTAAGATGTCCAGTTTGTCTTCTTTTATTTCATATTCATAGTCTATCTCTGCCTTACCCTGCTACCTTTATCAACCTTAATCTTGATCTGAATTAGCACAGCCAGGGCCCACAGTACCTGCCCCCTGAGCCATAAAACCAGGTTTTGTTCCCATAATTACCCCATACGTCCCTTTGTACTTACGGTCCTTCTTTTTGGCCTCTGTGCTGCTATCAATCAAGATGATGCTGTGCAGTAAGAAGCTAATATACAAATAGAGGCCTGTAGTATCCATGTAATAAGCTAAAATACATGCAGAGGTCTGCAATAGCTCTGTGATGTGCTTGAATATAAGGTAATATAAGGCTAACCTTTTATATGAGATGAGATGGAGCATTGTTACATGCTAGCTGACTAGCAGGGGCTCTGTAATATAGCTAAGACAGATGCTAGTCTACTAATGGAGGCCTTTCACAGCTCTGTTAGGTCTTAGCTTTTTATATAAGTGATGCTAGAATACAAGTGGAAGCTTACTTAGAACCTCCTAAAACATTAGCCTTCTACATAAGGACTGAAATAGCATTGTAACATGCTAGCATAGCAATGTGAGCCTATGGAATCTCTCTACGATGCTAACCCTATAAGAGAAATGTTGTTAGCCTCGTATATGGGGCTTTTATGAGCGAGTTAACGTGCTAGCCAGACACTAGCTTTCTACATGAGCTCTGTGGAGCCTAGAAGATACTAGTATTGTAGCGTACGTTCATAGGAACTACTTGTAAGATGCAGGTAAAAGCCTGTGAAAACCCTATAAGATGCTAGCATGCTACTAAATGAGCCATCTAAGGAAAGCCTTGGTGGGGGGCAGATGAAAACAACGTCTGGAGTATAAATACATCACAGACACCTGCTACTTCTCCTCTTTCTTTAGCGCCAGATCTATCAACTTTCTTTTATTAACACTCGTCTAATCTAAGCTAATTATCTGAGATGGATTTGTGCACAGGAAGTGACATCATGCAAAATGGCTTATTGCTTTTCTCTTCTTTAACCCTAGTTGGTGACAAAGTCCCTGCTGACATCAGAATCACCGCCATCCGTTCCACCACTCTGCGTGTCGATCAGTCTATTCTCACCGGTAGGTATCGATTTTATCATTTAGGCAGTTGTAGCCTAGTGGTGAAGGTACTGGACCAGTAATCACAAGGTTGTTGGTTCAAGCCTCACCACTGCCAGGTTGCCACTGTTGGGCCCTTGAGCAAGGCCCTTAACCCTCAATTGCTTCGATTGTATACTGTCACTGACTGTAAGTCACTTTGGATAAAAGCGTCTGCTAAATGCCGAAAATGTAAATAAAACATACATTTAACTCTAAGGCCATAAGTATGTGGACACCACTTGTATTTATTGAGCTTATGAGCAAAACTCATTACTGACATGTGCATGCAACTGAATACATAAAATGTCAAATCGATGATATGCTTTTGCCAAGTTTGTAGCAAAAGTATGAGGAAGGCCCTTTCCTCCCCAGTTTCCACATGACCGTGGCCCTGTGTATAAAGCACACTTCACCATTAAGACATGTGGTGGCACAGTGGGTAGCACAGTCGCCTCACAGCAAGAAGGTTCGATTCCCAGGTGGAACGGTCCGGGTCCTTTCTGTGTGGAGTTTGCATGTAAACCCCGTGTCTGTGTGGGTTTCCTCCGGGAGCTCCGGTTTCCTCCCACAGTCCAAAGACGTGCAAGTGAGGTGAACTGGAGATACAAAATTGTCCATGACTGGTATTAAAAACTGATGTTAAAAACTTGAGATGATGAATCTTGTGTAATGAGTAACTACTGTTCCTGTCATGAATGTAACCAAAGTGTAAAACATGACGTTACAATCCTAATGAATAAATAAATAATTAAAATAAAGACATGGTTTGATGAGTTTAGCACAGAGGAAGAACAGTAGCCTGTACAGAGCCCTGACATCAACCCCCTTGAACCCCTTTAGGATGTATTGGAACCTTGCAAGCTAGACCTTCCCATCCAACACCAGTGCCTGAATAGGCACAAATTACCCACAGACACAGTCCAAAATCTTGTTGAAAGCCTTCCCAGAAAAGTGGGGGTTGTTATA